>NW_017731985.1:1064094-1068427 GCF_001890085.2 Hipposideros armiger
AAAAAGCAGGGAACAAGGGTATTGCCTGGAAGAAACACAAGGAAACTTTTGGGGATTATGAAAATATCTGTACCTTGATTAAGGTGGTGGTTATACTGATATATACATTTGCCAGAGATCAAACTATATGCTTAATATATGTATTTATTTAAGGTAAATTATACCTCATAAAAAAATGGTTTGGGCAAAGTAAATCCAACCATAACCAATGTAGTCTCAAATAGGATTAAATATCCTGGGGATTAGAATTTATTGGCCAATATGAGGTCTCTGATTGCCTGGCAATCTGGGTTGTCTATGAGCAAATTAAAACTACTAATTTCATGTGTGCTGAAGCCTGGAATGAAGGAAGAGTTATTATGGTAACATCGGAGTCACTGAGGGTATATGAGAGGATTTTTCTGAGGTCTCATATTTGACTTGTCACCAGGCATTTTCCTTCCTGAATCACCATTATATTTCCAGCTCCTAGAATAGTGTTTTCATGTTGCATGTTCTCAGAAATGTTAGTGATGTTAGGAAACTAATTACCCCCTCACTCCCAGGTTAAAACTTATTAGATTCTTGGGCCTAGGGTCTAGATTTATAGGAAGTCATCTGGTATAGAATTAAAAGTACAGAATTTAGAACTAGAAAGATCTGAGTTTGAATGGCTGACATTTACTTTCTTTCTTGGACAAGTTGCTACCTTGCTAACCTGCCTCTGGTTTTGTAAAGTGGGAGTAGTTAATTATATGCTCCTCATCAGACGGTTACAAGACTACAGTAAAACAATGCATATCCTCTTGGTGCACTACAGTGTTGAAAGCTAATCAACGCATTGGTGCTACTAGATGAAATTCTGGTGACTTAGGGCATCCTGAGGCTGCTGGAAGCCTTGTCTTATGTAAGCTGTTTCTTAGCTTATTAAAATGCTTTGTCCAGAGCCAAATACCTATCAATCTGCCTGCAGTTTCTAAGCAGATGTCAGAACCAGAGTCCCTGAGAACCCTGGAATCTAACAGGCCTTCTAGTTGCAGCCATCACTTTCGTTTTTATAAACCTGCTCAGGAGGTCAAATTGGATGCCTTCTGTTTTCTTTCCAAAGAAGGTGCCTGGTCTCTTCCCTGGATGTTTGCGGCTTGGTGGCAGCTCCACTTGGCCATTCCCAGAGAGGAGAAAGAAAGAGTAAGGATATCAGTCTTGATGTCATTTAGCCCGAGAACTTGTTCCCACAACTTACACCCAGGCCTGGTTGAAGGCTTTTGAGATGGCAGCCTTTCCGACATGTACAGAGGGAGGGTTAGATGAGGCGGGGTCTGGGACCTCATTTTCCCTGAGCAAGTTAGGTGCCCTTGTTCAGTACTCATGGTCCTTGTGCTTACCCTAATCATATTAGTTTCATTTGATTTGACTGCTGTCTCCTTAGATGTAGGTCTCCTCTGACTAACAGTGAGGAGTCACCATGAGAGAAGGACTTTTAATCTAATCAAGTCCATACCCCTAGATTTTAGCAATATATTTGGCCCATAGTACATGTTCAACAAAAAGATAAAAACTCTCATCTTCCAGAGAACCTTCCTAGATTGATATTACACCTCTGTACAACAGACACAGTTTGCCCATGACTCTTTATTTGTTGCTGTTCCTATGGCCCATTGCTAAGTGCTCTGACTCCATCTTTATTACTTTACAAACTGGCCCCTGTACATGGAGACAGGAAGAGACCTAAGAAACAGGCAGACCACTTTAGATTGGTAGGTGGCAGTTTTAATAAGAAAGGGAACTTACACATGGGGCTTGTCTTAGGCAGCTACAAGATGAGTAGATCTCCACACTGGCCCACCAGAATCTTAAAAGTTTATATAGATGATCTTAACTAGGTTCAGTCATGTATTCCATTCAGATGGTCTCAACGACACCTTAACCTTAAGAGAGTATATCCTTGAAACAGCTCCCACTGTGGGAATGGCAGGCAGAGTGTACTTTCCAAGGACAGGGAGGAGGTGAGGAGCCTCCAATTGCCTGGGTCCAGCTTGAAGGCAAACCGGTCGCCATGTCCACTTGAGTACGTCCTCCAACATTCTCTCTGCCTCTCTAATATTCTCTGTCTCTCTCTCTCTCTCTCTCCCCATGTGTGTACTCCTCCCAACAGACTTAGAGCTCACTGAGGGAGGTATCCATGTATCCCTATTAGAGTAGAAACACTTGACTGTGGATGAGAGTTATTTTTCCTTGTAAGACCAGTAGTCAACGCTTTCTCATTTTATCAAGATCTCCTGGAAGGTAGGAGCCATGCCAGAACAGCAGAGTGGGATTCCCTGGGAGACTATCACTAGCTTGGTAACTATGTTTCCCATTAGACAGGGCTCCCTGAGCTTTGTAACGGTATCTGCATCACAAGTGGGAAACACCTGATGGTTCTTGCCCCATCAGATTTGTGCTATACCTCCTTATCAAAGTAAGTATACCATTGAGTGTGGGGTTTTCTCCCCACCATGCTGGGAGCCACTGGTCTCTTAAACATTTCCCAGGGCTAAAGGAATAGGATAGGGTTCCAGGGTGGGGTTGAAGACTTTATGGCCGAGCAGTGCCCTGCTTCAGCAGTCGGAGGGCCCCATCCCGGATCTGCTTGGTCTTCATGCCATAGATGATGGGGTTGAGCATGGGGGGCACAACGAGGTAGAGATCAGCCAGGAGGATGTGAATGTGCTGGGGCACATGCTGGCCAAAGCGCTGTGTGTAGAATGAGAACAGTCCTGGTGTATAGAAGAGAAGGATGACACCCAGGTGGGAGCCACAGGTGCCAAAAGTCTTAGTCCTTGCCTCCTTAGAGGAGAGGCCTAACACAGCCCGAAGGATGAGTGCATAGGAGACAGCGATGCAGATGGAGTCCGTCCCCACCACCAATGTAGCAGCGGTGATGCCATAGATGTTGTTCGGCTGTGTGCCCCCACAAGCTAGCTTCACTACAGCCATGTGCTCACAGTAGGAGTGGGCCACCACTCGGTTACAGTACCTCAGCCTTGCCAGTAAGCAGGTGAGTGGTGTCATGAGCCCCAAACCACGAAACACGGCAGCAGCCCCCAGCTTGCCCACAGCCTCTGGGGGCAGCAATGACCCATACTGCAGTGGCCTGCAGATGGCCAAGTAGCGGTCAAAGGCCATTGCTAGCAGGATACCAGATTCTACAGCTGAGAAGCCATGGATGAAAAACATCTGAGCAGCACAGGCTTCAAAGGCAATCTCAGCAGCATTTGTCCAAAAGAGTGCAAGGAGCTTGGGTACAATAGAAGTACAAAGCACTAGGTCAATGATGGACAGCATGCATAGGAACATGTACATGGGCTGGTGCAGTGCAGACTCTGAATGCACCACCAGGAGCACCGCCATGTTGCCGAGCACTGCCAGGCCATACATGGAGCAGAAGGGAAATGCAATCCAAAAGTGGGATGCCTCCAGGCCAGGAATTCCCATGAGCAGGAAGGAGTTTGGGTTCTGATGGCTGTGGTTTGTGAGCTTCATGGCCAGATCAAGGTTGGGTGGGTTAAAACACCTCACTTTCTTGCTCTGAGCCCTAGGAAGCCCTGAGAGGTGAAGCTATTGGGATTCATTCTTATGCTATGGCTGAAACTGAAATGGTAGCAGGAAATATTTGAGTTAAACCTCATGAAAAACATCCAGGATGAGAATACTGAAGACGTTGGGAAATGATGCAAGGCAGGAGGTGAAGTTACCATTAGCAGGTTTCAGGGGAGTCCTTTTTACTTGTGTCTGATTCAATGATGTCATGAATATAGAATCCTCTCCATGGTGAAGGTGAGTGGCTGTAGACTCTTACAGCTTTCTTCTCTGTGCCTGTGAACCTTCTTCTGCCTATAGCTTGTTATTTTCTTCTGAATTGTCTGCCTATGTGACAATATAAGAGTAATGTAGTGATCAAAGCTCAGGCAGATTGGAGGGAAGAATTACTCAAAAGAATTACTTTTCAAGATGGGAAGATCAGAACTGAGGGGTAGAAAAGGAAAAGCAGGGAGGTCTTGGGTGGATTTTTTAAGCTGCTAATCTCATGGTTACTCATCGATGAGGTTCAGAACATGGATTCTGACCAGGAATAGAAAAGCTCATGGTGAGGGGCTGAGTCTTTTACAGCCTGATATAGCCATAACATTGCCCAGCTTGTGTTAATACCAGGATCCTGTGCTTGTCTTAGGTGTCCAGTATGGATGCTGGTAGAAACAGGTGAGAGAATGCAAAATTGGTCAGTAGTAGGTGTCAGGCCAATTTGGTCATAATATGTAATTTAATAAGGTTATTGAGAGATGATTGCATACAAAGTGTAATTTCTCATAAA
>NW_017731985.1:1069257-1074224 GCF_001890085.2 Hipposideros armiger
GTAAAACTGTTCCATTCTATAAATTAGCTCACAATGTGTTTGGCTGAGCATGTGATTGTTTATATATGCTGCTCTGTAAAATGCATGAGCAAGACTGTACTCAGAAGACACAGGTAAGAAATTGATTTTGGAGTATCTATCTTTCAATGCCCTTTCTTTGACATGGAGGAAATTGAGACCTGAATAATCCAGATGTAAGTGGGACAGCCTTGCTTTCTTCTCCCTTTCCTTCTTCTACTCAGCCTTTTAATACTTGAATTAAGTTTCCTCAGTCCCTGAGCTCCCACTCAAACTTTCCCTCCATCCTTGTAGCTACACAGCACAGTGACTGCAAGCTCCCCTTGCCTCAGCTCTGTTTTCACAGATGGGAAAATGAAGTTGGAAAAGCATATGCTGAGCACAATATGCTCATATTCCAGGAAAGTTATCAAGGTGAAGGTGAAGGCCTTGGGGTTCTTACTTCCTGGTCCTCTCACTAATATTTGAGTTAAGATCTCATGAAAAATGTCTAGGCGAAGAAGACTGTAGGGCATTGTGAAGAGATGCAAGCAAGTGGTGGATTACTATCATCAGCCGTTGCAATGAGCCCTTGCCACTTATGTCTGATTCAAAGGTCTCTGGGCTGGAAGGTGAGGGGCATGGCTGCAGAGCCCTCTTTATGGTAAAGGTGAACAGCTAGAGACTCTTACAGCTTTCTTCTCTTTGCCTGAACCCCTTTCTGCTATACCCTACTGTTATTTTCTTCTGATTCATCTGCCTCTAGATGTCAGGCAAGGAGACAATCCCAGACTCTTCCAGATAACTCACCCAGAATAACTCTTCTTTTATGTCCTTTACTTCTCTTTGTCCTAAATTACCTTAGAATTTGGTATAAGAAAGGCCTTACCTAAAATATATAAGAATAGGAGCTCAAGTACTAGGAATAAGACTGTCTCATGAAAAAGGGAAGATGTTCTTCATCAATGGAGATGCTCATGAGCATCTGGAAGCTACCTGCCAAGAACTCAACATTCATTAGTGAAAGATCAAGGGCAGCCTGATTCAAATACCAACTCTACTAACTCACCAGCTGTGCGATCTCAGTCAAGTCACCTAACCTCTCTTAACCTGCTTCCTCATAAGTGAGCTGGAGAGGATGATTCCTACTTTAGAGCCTACTGTGAGGAATTATCACAGGAGACACTTATCTAAAGAGCAATAGCACTACATAGCACATAGCAGTGATCAAAAAGTGTGATTCATTTGTAAGTCTCTTATCTGAAGTGTAGACCACCTTAATGAGGAAATTATCTTAGTGGCAGTCAGGTCTTTGGTCTGATCATAGTGTACCTATTGTGGGCTGAATACACAGACAGACTTACCAGGTCTGGGGCAGGGAGTCATACTGGAGTCTCAGTTGCTGCAGGATTTAGAGTGTGGGGAGCAAAAGAGCTAAAGAATTTATCCTGTTATTAGGGCCCTAGCTGAGAGTAAAAATTCCCTGGGGTTGAAGGCACTAAAAAGACCCCTGGGACGCTGAAAAGAGGCAGAAAATTGAAGCTACATAATTTGGGCTTTGATGAAGACAAGGGGAAGGATAGAATAGCAGAGAAAATTTACCCTGAGAGTTCAGTGTGGGTAAGAAGTAGATGGAGAGACCCCTGAGCACAAATAATTAATTCTAAAGGCTTTTTGGTATAGAAATACATTTTGGAATATTTTCCTCATTTTGCTTTTTCACCAGCACCAAATATTTGCTTTTTAGTGTTTCTTTTGGGCAAGCTACTTAACTTCTCTGAATGTTAGTTCTTCATCTGTAAGATGGGGAGGCAATAAATATTAAATGAGATGATACATGCAAAGCATTTACCATTTTGCTTGGTCTATGCCAAGCACTCAATTAAAAGTAGAGTTTTTATTTTATTATTCTATGTAATCCAATAATCACTGTTAGGGCATCTATTATACACAAAGGACTACACTACATGTTTGTCAGGGCACACAGTTGAATGATCACGTTCCTATTCTCAAGAAGGTCACAGTCTGGTTTGGAGGATGGGCAGACATATACATACACATTAATTACAATTCAATAAAATATATGTAGACATAAAAAAAGATACAGAGACTCATTCAGCAGGGATTAGGTTTGTTGTGTAAAAGTCAAGGATTTAGGGTTTAGAAGTTAAGGTGAGCTTGGAGGGAGGGGTACACCAGGGAGAGAAGACAGCATGTGTAAAACATGGCAGACAAGGGATAATGGGCACATTCTGGAAACCACTGAAGCCCAGTTAAAAGTTAACATTTTCATGAGTCTTCTCTGATACCCTGAGCCACTATTTTTTTTTATAATAACAATTTTATTCAGTTTCTCTGACACCAAGGTTACTGCCAACATAGAGAAAATGGCATAGCCTTGTTAAGAATATTATCACCATAAACAATACATAGGAGAAGACTCTGTTCCTTTACTGAAACACCACCACCATACATAAAACAGATCTTTTTTTTGTTTGTTAATTTTATTATTATTTTTACATTTAACATCATTGTTTTAAAAGTTCTAGGGTGAGGGGCTGAGTCTTTTACAGCCTGATATAGCCATAACATTGCCCAGCTTGTGTTAATACCAGGATCCTGTGCTTGTCTTAGGTGTCCAGTATGGATGCTGGTAGAAACAGGTGAGAGAATGCAAAATTGGTCAGTAGTAGGTGTCAGGCCAATTTGGTCATAATATGTAATTTAATAAGGTTATTGAGAGATGATTGCATACAAAGTGTAATTTCTCATAAAAATCCAAGGTACATGAAAGAGGGGATGAGAAGTGAAATTTAATCATTGGGAACACAGAATCATTCACTGTAAGCAAACATGGAGACTAATGGTGGTCAAATGTCAGCAGTGAGCTTCTACGCATTTTTACTACATCTTTGTCCATTACCCACACTCTTTATATGCCCTGATCTTCCCTCACCTACATGTACCTTCTCATTTTTCATTTATCAGTCAGCCAGAAATTGAGAATTTGAGAAAGAGGGAAGATTAAATTTAAAAAGTTAGGAAAGGGATATTGGAGGGAGAGGAGATGAGGATGAAGAGTTTAAGAAAGTTGAGAACAAGACATAGACATAGAAGAGTGTAGAAAAGAGAGAGAGAAAAGTACCTTTCTCACACTGGCTTCTAAAATAATGGAATGGGACTGTGTTCTGGTTACTAGTCGGGACAGAGGTAGTTGAACTAATTTGGCCCCCTGGAGATAACCTATTTGTGTCCCTATCCTTAATCCGCAACACTCCTTGCAATCCCTCACATTGGCAATCCATATCCAGAGAGAAAGAGACAGGAAAAAGGGAAGGGATCCTGGATCAGGATGCCTGGTTTTCCATCCCAGTGCCAACTGTGACTGTCATTGTGATATTGAACAAGTCATCTTGTCCCTTGCTGTCTCATCCCTTCCTCCATGTGTTTCCTATTTTCTCTTCTGTGCTATCTTCCTCCCTGAGTTTCCATCATCCAGCCTGTGCCCAAGGATACCCACAGGGCATTTCAGATTTGGTGATGGCTGGAGGATCAAGAACAGAACTATTTGAGAGGGGAGATCTTGTGAAATGATGGGTAAAACTGTTCCATTCTATAAATTAGCTCACAATGTGTTTGGCTGAGCATGTGATTGTTTATATATGCTGCTCTGTAAAATGCATGAGCAAGACTGTACTCAGAAGACACAGGTAAGAAATTGATTTTAGAGTATCTATCTTTCAATGCCCTTTCTTTGACATGGAGGAAATTGAGACCTGAATAATCCAGATGTAAGTGGGACAGCCTTGCTTTCTTCTCCCTTTCCTTCTTCTACTCAGCCTTTTAATACTTGAATTAAGTTTCCTCAGTCCCTGAGCTCCCACTCAAACTTTCCCTCCATCCTTGTAGCTACACAGCACAGTGACTGCAAGCTCCCCTTGCCTTAGCTCTGTTTTCACAGATGGGAAAATGAAGTTGGAAAAGCATATGCTGAGCACAATATGCTCATATTCCAGGAAAGTTATCAAGGTGAAGGTGAAGGCCTTGGGGTTCTTACTTCCTGGTCCTCTCACTAATATTTGAGTTAAGATCTCATGAAAAATGTCTAGGCGAAGAAGACTGTAGGGCATTGTGAAGAGATGCAAGCAAGTGGTGGATTACTATCATCAGCCGTTGCAATGAGCCCTTGCCACTTATGTCTGATTCAATGGTCTCTGGGCTGGAAGGTGAGGGGCATGGCTGCAGAGCCCTCTTTATGGTAAAGGTGAACAGCTAGAGACTCTTACAGCTTTCTTCTCTTTGCCTGAACCCCTTTCTGCTATACCCTACTGTTATTTTCTTCTGATTCATCTGCCTCTAGATGTCAGGCAAGGAGACAATCCCAGACTCTTCCAGATAACTCACCCAGAATAACTCTTCTTTTATGTCCTTTACTTCTCTTTGTCCTAAATTACCTTAGAATTTGGTATAAGAAAGGCCTTACCTAAAATATATAAGAATAGGAGCTCAAGTACTAGGAATAAGACTGTCTCATGAAAAAGGGAAGATGTTCTTCATCAATGGAGATGCTCATGAGCATCTGGAAGCTACCTGCCAAGAACTCAACATTCATTAGTGAAAGATCAAGGGCAGCCTGATTCAAATACCAACTCTACTAACTCACCAGCTGTGCGATCTCAGTCAAGTCACCTAACCTCTCTTAACCTGCTTCCTCATAAGTGAGCTGGAGAGGATGATTCCTACTTTAGAGCCTACTGTGAGGAATTATCACAGGAGACACTTATCTAAAGAGCAATAGCACTACATAGCACATAGCAGTGATCAAAAAGTGTGATTCATTTGTAAGTCTCTTATCTGAAGTGTAGACCACCTTAATGAGGAAATTATCTTAGTGGCAGTCAGGTCTTTGGTCTGATCATAGTGTACCTATTGTGGGCTGAATACACAGACAGACTTACCAGGTCTGGGGC
>NW_017731985.1:1076084-1077480 GCF_001890085.2 Hipposideros armiger
CTATCTTTCAGTTAGCTTCCTAAACAATGGGTTTTGGAAAGGCAGAGGGATACCAGGGTGAATTTTTCTCTCTCTGATAGTGCTTAAAAGGTCATGATGATGTTAGGTATTGGGAAAAGGCCGTGGAACGAGCAGATGGGATTCTAATCAAATGTAGACCAGACAGACAAAAAGTTTGATTTCAGACAACCAGTAATTGAAGAACAATATAATGACTAGTTAATATGTATCTAACATTGTCTTGGAAATACAAAGAATTGAAAAGATTCCTGCATTAAGGAGCTTTAAATTCATGCAGATGGTGGAGGAAAGAACTAGTGGGGGATGATGACATGGCCCTGAAGAGAGAGAGGGAGGTAGAGGCTTTGTTCAATAAGCATATAGTTTCCCTGGGGAGCTCATAGAGAAACGATACTTCAAGAATTAAGTTTCAGGAATCCTGAGTTGTGGCTATTTCCCATTTAGTTCTTCCAGATATCTAACTGATTTTAATAGAAGGAATAAATGACAACGGTAGATAAATGGGATGACTTTAAATTTTCTGCCAGTACCACCATTCTCAGAGCCAAACCTAGAATCTCCATTGTCCTGCTGGGGCTCAGAGATAGGAATGGTTACTCATTGTTAACTTGGGATATCATTGCACAGATTTTTGTTCAACCAATGATATTTATTCTACAGAATACTACTGAGCACATTTTATGGGTCAGCATTTCTCTAAGTACTGGAATATAGTAGTGAAGAAAGAAGACAAAGTCCTTGTTCTCATGGAATTTTCATTGCCAGTAAGAGAAACTATCATTAAAAAATCAATTTATAACATGAGTGGGTATTGAAAAGTACTAAAAACGTAAAACAGGTTAAGAAGATGGAACTGAAAGGGAGCACAATTTTAGGTAGGTAGTGGCATTTGAGTAGTGAGCTTGATGAAATGAGTGTCCTTCATGCAGCTGTATGAAGGACAGTACTTCAGGCAGAGGGAACAGCAGTTGTATAGGCTTTGAGGTCTGGAATGTGTTTGGTGAATATGAGGGACAGCATTTGTTGCCTTACAGCCAATTCTTAGACCACCCCCTCTGCATTAGCCTTTGACCCATTAGTCGAGAGAGTGTCTTGGAAAACTGAGGCTGGATGGAATGATATCTGTAAAGCTCTCTGGGGGGGGGGCGGCATCTACGGTTTGACTGGGACCTGATGGAATGATATCAGCTGTCTCCCCTGGGAGGACATGTAATTATGTCCTGGGGCAATGTGGTGGAGTACAAAGGCATAGCATTTGCTGGAGTACAATGGGGAAAAGGTCAATGGAAAAGGCCTTAAGGCACACAAGATTACACGGTTAATGACTCACAGCATAGCAGTTTACTTCCTTGAAAATTATCAATAAATACCATGC
>NW_017737351.1:0-1148 GCF_001890085.2 Hipposideros armiger
ATCTGCCTCACCCGGGAAGAGCGCAATGATGGTGCCAATTTGGGCCAGTGAAGCAAAATCCTCCACAACTAGACTGAAGAACAAAACGACAGTAACTTGTCTGTCCCCCTTCCCCAAATTCCCCAGCACTGTTCCCATCCCCCCAATTCACCAATTAAAAAAACTTTAAAAAAAGAAACAGTGGTCATTATGATTAAGAACAAGGGGCATTGTGATCAGTAACATGCGGCATTGTAATCAGTAAGCAAGGAGCATTGTGATCATAAAGCAGTGGGCATTGTGATCACTAACTAGGGTATTGTGATCAGTAATGATGGGGGATTGTGATCAGGAAGCAAGGGGAAATGTTATCAGGAAGCAAGAGGTATTGTTATCAGGAAGCAAAGGGCATTGCGATCCGTAAAATGGGGCATTGTGAACAGGAACAAAGGGGCAATTTGACCAGTTACCAGTGAGCGTTGTAATCACTAATTACGTGGTACTGTGATGACAAACAGGGGTCATTATGATTAAGAACAAGGGGCATTGTGATAAAAAAGCAGGGGGCATTGTGATCACTAAGGATGGGGGATTGTGATGAGGAAGCAAGGAGAATTGTGATCATGAAGCAAAGAGCATTGTGATCAGTAGGCAAGGGGTATTGTGATCAGTGAACAAGTGGTACTGTGATGTGTAAACATGGGGCATTCTGATAAGCAAGCAGTGAACAATATGATCAGGAAGAAAGGGGAATTGTGATCATTAGCAGGGAGCATTGTAATCGCTAATCAGGGGGTATTGTGAACCGAAACAGGGGTCATTATGATCAAGAACAATTGTCATTGTGATCAGTAAACAAGGCGCATTGTGATCACAATGTAGGGGGCATTGTTATCAGTAACTGAGGTATTGTGATAAGGAAGGATGGGGGATTGTGATCAGGAAGCAAGAGGTATTATGATCATGAAGCAAAGGGCATTGTGATCAGTAGGCAAGGGGTATTGTGATCAGTGAACAAGGGGTAATGTGATGTGTAAACAGGGGGCATTCTGAAAAGTAAGCAGGGGGCATTGTGATCAGTAAAAGGTGGCCTTGTGATCAGTAAAAGGGGACATTGTGATCAGGAACAAAGGGGCATTTTGACCAGTAAGCACAGAGTATTGTAATCA
>NW_017737352.1:0-1203 GCF_001890085.2 Hipposideros armiger
GGCTGCTATACACAGGTCTTGGCTTATCACCCTCCAGGAAATGCTTCTCCAGCCACCACAAGCCCTTCACTCACTTTAATCCGAAGCTTGTGGGGCAGGACCAGCAGCCTGGCAGTCAGCAGTTTCCAGGGCGAGGTAGCACCACGTTTGCAGAGGGCAGGGACCCAGGGCATTACCAAGGCAGTGCACAAATATGGATTCCACCAGACCAATGTGGTTCCAGATTCAGCCCTTTGGAGGAGGGCTTGAAAAGTTGGCATCCCCCTGTCAGCCACACATATGCAGGCTCCACACAGGAGTCAACAATGGCTCCCATCTCTCCAGATCCCATGCCAAAGGCACTCAGTTCAGCTGCCACCCTTTCCACCAGAGACCAGATGAGTGCCTGCCCGTGAGCGAGTCCGTGTGCTGGCTCACCACCTTGTGTCCAATAGGGAAGGGCAGACAAGAGTCCTCCCTGATCTTCTCTGCCAGATGCCATGGTAACTCTGGTTCCCGACACAGGACCCCTGGTCTGGGGGGCCCTGTGTGAGGCTGGGGGGGTCCTGTGTGGGGCTGGGGGAGCCTCTCTGCCTTCAGGGGGGACCTCTGCCCCTGAGGTTTCCCTACTGCCGTTCAACCTGTCTCTGTGGGTTTGGGGTCAGCCTGTTTTGCGTCTCTGCCCCTCCTACCAGTCTGGATATGGCCTCTTCTCTATATCCTCAGTTATCGTGGTTCTGTTCAGCTAGTGTTCAGATGATTCTTAAGATTGATTGTTCTGTAATATATTTGCAATTTTGGTGTGATCCTGGGCGCAGCAGGCACAGCATTCACCTAATCCACCGTCTTGAATCTCTCTTATCTAGTTATATTTATTTTAAAGTTGTAGATACATTGCTATGATTCTTTGATGGGTAAATTTTTTCTGGTTCCTGTGCTTGATGCCTTTCTTTCAAATATTAGCCTTTTCCAAATGATTGGTAATTTTTGGTTATCTGTTCATTTTTGAATTTGAGATTCTCTACTACCCTTTTTTGTAAATGTTATCTCTGTTTACTGCAGTTTGTTTGTGGGAGGATTGTTTAAAATATCGCCTGGTGTAGTATGCCAACATCTACTCTTTCAAGAGTCCAGGCTCCCTTTCCTTTTTAGGTGTTCTGCATGATACTGATTTGTATTTCCAATTCAAACACATACATTCAGTATTTTCATATGAGGTGTGGA
>NW_017737353.1:0-1183 GCF_001890085.2 Hipposideros armiger
GACCCCCCACTTGGAGGCATATTTTTCAGGGCCAAAAAATCGTCTTATACGCTGGCAAATACGGTAGATATTTACTTTGGATCCTCAGACATTTCTACAAATTTACACAAAGAATGTCCTTTGGAGCAATTAAGAAAAACCAGTTTGCTTTCTCTGTGGTTATGTATGACATGTAGATTTTTTTTTCAGGGTAAAAAATATTGTTTTTAATAGTCATGGTATGAAATTAGAAATGAGCATTCATTTAAAACATACAATGTTTACAAGTTATGTTTGCCAATACTTACTTAGTTTGAAACATTAAAAAGTAAAATCCTAGGAATTTTAGAGGAAACCACCACCCTGTGGTGGCAAATTTACCCTTTATGAATAAAGAGTCTGCATTTAGTTTGCAAATATCCCATAGTAATTACAACAGCAACATCATCACCAACCCAAATGGTCCCTTAAAATTTACAATGTGCTATCATGTCCGGAATCTTAGTTAATATTTCAAACAGCCCTTTTTGAGGTTAGCAGACCAGGTAGTATTATTATCCTCTTTTGAAATGTGGAAATCAGAGCAGGAAGAAATTAAATGACTTGGCCAGGGTAATCCAACTATTAAACAGAGAAACTAACTTTAGTAGGAGTGTATGGCGTGCTACCCAAGCACTTTAACAAAGGTATACTGATTCCAGAGCCTTTTCTCACCACAAAATAGTATTTCTTCAACTACCTTTATTTACAAACAGCTTCAGACCCCACCCCCACCCCCAAATAAATTACACTGGGGACAGTCCAGTTGGTCCTCACGGATATTGGGCACAACCTAATCATGCACACCCCTTCCTTCGTGCCACCACCTCCCCTTCTCTTCACCCACTCTTCAAACAAACATCTCCTAACAAAATATCTGCAACCAAAGGAAGTTGTGTGAGTCATTATATTTTAGGAAGTGGATTTTCCAAACGTTGGAGTCTGAGAAACAACTGTATTTTTTATTTATTTATTTATTTATTTATTTATTTATTTATTTATTTATTTTTAAAGATTTTTATTGGGGAATTGGTGGGTGGGAACAGCGCTGGGGAATCGGGGAAAGGGGAATAGACAAGTTGCTGTCCTTTTTGTTCTTCAGTCTAGTTGTGGAGGATGTTGCTTCACTGGCCCAAGTTGGCACCATCATTGCGCTCTTCCCGGG
>NW_017737354.1:0-1202 GCF_001890085.2 Hipposideros armiger
TTCTGAGAAAACCACACCCCAAAAAGCTCCCTGCTAGATGCATTAAGAAACATAACTTTAAAAACCCCAATACGCCTTCTTATCAGGGCAATTGTCTCTGTTAGACTCTGCCTGCTTTGCTTAGAGCAGCGGTTCTCAACCTTCCTAATGCCGCGACCCCTTAATACAGTTCCTCATGTTGTGGTGACCCCCAACCATAAAATTATTTTCATTGCTGCTCTATAACTGTCATTTTGCTACTGTTATGACCCGTAATGTAAATATCTTTTTGTTTTCCGATGGTCTTAGGCGACCCCTGTGAAAGGGTCCTTCGACCCCCAAAGGGGTCGCGACCCACAGGTTGAGAACCGCTGCCCTAGACCAAGGTTGATTTGAGACCTGAGACCCAGGGGGAGGGAGTGGAGGGCAGGGAGAGTGAAATAAGAAAGGAGGGAATGTTGTATGGGTACTCAATTCTACCAGGCTCTCCAGAGTCTCCAAACTGTGGCCTGGGGGAATGCAAGAAGGAAGCATTCGTCCATCCATTGTCTCCAGTTAGTCACTGTTCAGGGTTAACCTTTAACTCCCTACACTTCTAGTTGTGCAAGCTTAGCACAAAGAGCACTCAGAGCAGCCCCAGGGCAGGAAGCCTGACAGAAGCCATCCAGGGCCACAAGAGGTCCTTTCCCTCTGTACCTGTGAAAACCTGGCCACAGCCTACATGGGACTGGTGGCCACAGCAGCAGGACGGGAGAGAGTTAGAGGGGAGTTGGTGATTGTTAAGTGTGTACAGGAGGTGTGCATTAATAAGGAGATAGTCAGTGGGTGCTGAAAAGAACTGTAACCAAGGGAGTTCTGAATTTCACCTTGCAGCGAAGATAAAGGATTTGTTTACATTTATTTCCGAGAGCAGGCCAGTGCAACAGGGCGTATTAAGAATTCCTGCTTCAAATTCCTTTTAAAGAGTTCTGTGGCTGGGCTCACCTTTGTTTTGAAACATGTCAAGTATGTGAGCTTATGGGAGAAGAGACATTTTCTGAGGCTGATTTTCTTCTCAACTCAGAAAGTTGGGTGGATTAGAAGCTATGACTTTGAATTGGTAACTTCCACCATATAGAAGAATGGTCTTAAAAATAAAAAAATGCGACAGCTTCAAGATTTCCTGAGTCTTCTTTAGCATCAGGCTTATTGTTCTCTTGGGAGAAACCAGTTAGCCTTTCAAT
>NW_017737355.1:0-1202 GCF_001890085.2 Hipposideros armiger
CCAGCTTGAAAATTTCACACCAGTTCTTTTAAACCAGCGGTTCTCAACTTTCCTAATGCTGCGACCCCTTAATACAGTTCCTCATGTTGTGGTGATCCCCAACCATAAAATTATTTTCATTGCTATTCTATAACTGTAATTTTGCTACTGTTATGAATCGTAATGTAAATATCTTTTTGTTTTCCGATGGTCTTAGGTGACCCCTGTGAAAGGGTTGTTCGACCCCCAAAGAGGTCGCGATCCACAGGTTGAGAACCGCTGATTTATGCACTCATTCAAAAAACATTTTGAGTCCTTACTGTATGTCACATACTCTGTTAGATCTTTGGCATATAGACCCAACTACAAGAAAGATGTTCTCCACCCACCCTATGTTGTATGCAGCATACCAGAAAAGGACACACAGAAGGGATGTGCTATTTACTTCAGTTTTTCCCCATTGAGAGATGGCAAAAATCCTTATATAATATGCTCAGAGTTATTTTATTTTATTTGCTTATACATTCTGGATCTCTCTTCCCTTTGCATTGTCCAAAATCTGGTGATATTTTTTTCATAAATTTCTGAATCATGCCACCCATGTATAACATTTTCTTTTACCAGGTCATTTAATCTTATTATTTGTTTTTTAATTGCTCAAAGTCCACTTTGATTTTTTTTAAATTTTATTGGGGAACTTGGGGAGGAGAACAGCGCTGGGGAATCAGGAAAGGGGAACAGACAAGTTGCTGTCCTTTTGTTCTTCAGTCTACTTGTGGAGGACGTCGCTTCATTGGCCCAAGTTGGTATTGTGACCATTGCGCTCTTCCTGGCTGAGGCAGGTTGGTCGCCGGCCAGCCGCTCACGCTGGCTGCCTGCCACTCACGGGTAGTTCACGGCAGCCCAGTGCAGCAGGAGCTGCAGTCTATGCCATCGCCGGCGACTCACGGCAGCCCAGCTCCAGGTCGAGCTGTTGTTCACCATCTTAGCTGTAGAGGGCAGTGTCACTGGCCCTCATGTGGGATTCAAACAGGGGGCCTGCTGCTCAGAGCTGGCGTCCCAAGCCAACTCCTAACCAGCCCGCCACTCAGCCGGCCCATCCACTTTGATCTTTTTTTAAAATATTTTTTATTTATTTATTATTTTTTAAAGAGTTTTATTGGGGAATTGGGGGGATGGGAACAGTGCTGGGGAATTGAGGGAAGGGGAACAGACAAGTTGCT
>NW_017737356.1:0-1166 GCF_001890085.2 Hipposideros armiger
AAGTGGTCAGGGATACGAATATTTGAGAACTCTTGGACAGTGGCAACTGGTGTGGTTAGTTGGTCAGGGGCCTGAAAGGAGCAAGAGAACAATATTTAAAGATAGAGACAAAGAGGCCTGGGGAAGAAGCACACGGATGGATCGATAGAATGGGCACAAAAATGTGAATCTTTGTGACTCAGGTCAATGTCTACCAGGCCATCTACCATGAGAAGTTATAAAGCCAGGCTCATCCCATGGATGTTAGTGAGCCTCTGTACTCAGGCACATCAGGGTTTCCTTGCACAATAGGTCAATGAATGGAATAGTCATGATAGCAGGAATGGGGAATGGATAGGCCCAGTAGCATGGGCACTTTCTTATTAAGACGAATCTAGTTACTCCCAATGATGACGGTCAGCCGCAGAGACTACCCTCAATATGGTACATTCCTCAAGGAGGCCAACAAGTCATTGGTGGCAAGGTGATTTCAATGGACCTGTTCTATCCTAGAGAGAGCAATGATTCATTCTTACTGGGGTTGATTTGTATTCCAAGCATGAGGTTACCTTTTTCACTTGCACTGCCTGTACCAACACCTCTATTGAAAAGTTCACAGACTGTCTAATTGACCAGCAAAGCATCCCATATAACATCTCCTTGGGCCAAGGGACCCACTTTGTAACAATGCAACAAAGGACACCTGACCACTGGTCATTTACCACTCCACATTTAGAAGCCTGCTGGTCTGATAGAACATTGGAATTGCCTATTAAAGGCACAGCTAAAGTACTAACTTGGGACTGACACCCACAAACTTCGGGTGTGGCCATTCAAGATGAGATACAAACATTGAATCAGTAATTATCATGTGGTCGGTATCTACAGCTGTTAGAATACAAGCGTCTGGGAACTAAGGGTACAAGTATAAGTAACTTCTCTCACCATCACTTGTGTGTTTTGGGGCTTCCTGTCCTTGCAACTTTGGGTTCTTCAGGATTAGAAGTTATAGTATACCAGGGGACCCAGTAAAGCATTCCACTGAAGCTAAAGTAAGCACTGCTGCCTGGTCATTTGGGGATCCTCTATAGAAGTTAATATAGTGGCAGGGGGAACTGATAGTGATGATGATAAGGTGATGAGGTTGCTGCTACACAGTGGGGGACAGGAAGGAACATACATGAGAA
>NW_017737357.1:0-1202 GCF_001890085.2 Hipposideros armiger
TGGGGGAAAGGAACCTTGCAGGAGAACTGGTTTTTCACTGATCTTTCCCTCAGAGACAATGGCTTCAGCTTACCCTCAGTGTATGCACACATGCTCATCACAGATACTCACCCACCATCCCTGAGCCATCCAACGTAGTCTTGTTGGTCTTCACAACCCATTTCCAAAGCTAAGCAAAAAAAGGGAGGGATCACTGTCTTGACTAGTAGAAAATCAGAGTAAGTTTAAAGAAAAAAACTGAGGAAAAAAATATATGGATTTCTTACTTCATCCTCCCTTGCCACCTTGCCATAAGAGCCCAAGCAAATTACAGAAATAGTTGAAAATTTTAATTTAAAAAGTCAGTGATGAGGGTGAAAGGCAGTGACCAAGATTAAGCCTCAGGGAAATATATCCAGGCTCCTAGGGAGTATCTATTGGGTTGAATGCCCAGGCTGCCAAGACCTAAAGTAATATTGGAGTGTACAAAATTCCTTCATCACCACAGAAGATGGGGGAAAGGAGGATGAAGATGGAAGGGGAAAGAATACAAAAATCACCAAATGGAGGCACACACAAAAAAATCTCCATTCCCTTCTTCAGTTTCCACTCAAAATTCAAATAATAAGGAAAAGACCACAAATAAGATTTAAAATAATACATTAAAAATATTAATTGGAAGGGAAATGTTATTGATCCAGATGACTATTGGATTTTATGGAGAAAGAAATTGGGTGATTGGAAAGCATCAGGATATATTCTATCCAGCTTTTGAGTTTATTAGATTTTTGTGACACTCCCTTTTTCTTTCTCTTCATATTCATATTCAGAAGTTTGTCAGATGTCTCAATTTCCCTTATTTACCATTTCTCTTCTCTCCAAGGTCCTTGTTTTACTTCTCCCATGACTTAGGACCATGACTTTGGAGAGAGCTGACTTTGGTTTGAGTCTTAGCTTTGGCACTTACTATTAGCTTTGTGACCTTGGGCAAATTAATTAACCATGTTGGGCATGTAGCCCCTCTTCTGTAAAACAAGAGTGATAACCCTTATCTCACAAGGTTACCATGCGTATAAACTGAGCTATTATATACCAGATGCTTAGCACTTGTTGGCACCTGCAGACCCTCAATAAACACCAAACTGTCCTTCTCAGAGGAACTGTTATTGCCAAAGCTAAGCCCTCTCTTTGTGCCCTTAAGAGCTCCATTCTTTCCTGATTTG
>NW_017737358.1:0-1141 GCF_001890085.2 Hipposideros armiger
AAAAAAACTATCATGAATATCCTTAGAGAGATAAGAAAACAACATATATCTATGAAACAAAAACAGAATGCTTTAAAAATGCAGACAGCCTTTTGAGCATTTTGAGCCTCGCCTCTGCTTGGGGTCTGCTTCAAACTCTTTGGAGTGTACCAGTACTTTCTTTTCTAATAATGGCCCTTGAGCCATTCTCTACTTTTTCTTCCATTTCTGCTTCTTTGAAATGTATTTTTACTTCTAATAAACTTTTCTGCAACTTAAAAAAAAAATGCAGAGAATCGGCTGGCCGAGTGGCTCAGTTGGTTAAGAGCACATGCTCTGAGCAACAGGATTACTGGTTTGATTCCCACATGGGCCACTGAGCTGTGCCCAAGCTGAGCTGCTGCTGAGCTGCCAATAGGTGGCAGGATGGCTCAGCTGGTGAGAGCACGTGCTCCTAACAATAAGGTTGCTGGTTTGACTCCCACATGGGATGGTGGGCTATGCCTACCCACAACTAAAATTGAACACAGCACCTTGAGCTGCCGACTAGCAGCCGGGTGGCAACTGGACTTGGAGCTGAGCTAGCTGCGCCCTCCACAACTAAGATTGAAGGACAACAACTTGGCTGTTCCCCAACACTGTTCCCCTTCCCCAATTCCCCAATAAAATCTTTAAAAAAGGGCCGGCTGACGGCCGAGTGGTGCATTGGTTAAGAGTTGACTTGGGACACCAGCTCTGAGCAGCAGGGCCCCAGTTCGGATCCCACATTAGGGCCAATGACGCTGTGCCCTCTACAGCTAAGATGGTGAACAATAGCTCAACCTGAAGCTGGGCTGCCATGAGTTGCCAGTGACGGCATAGGCTGCAGTGGAGCTGCAGAAGTGGGCTCCTGTAAGCTACCGTGAGTGGCCGGCAGCCAGAGTGAGCTGCCAAGAGCCACCATGAGCGGCTGTCCAGTGGCCGGCAACTGATCTGCCTCACCCGGGAAGAGCGCAATAATAATACCAACATGGGCCAGTGAAGCAACGTCCTCCACAACTAGACTGAAGAACAAAAGGACAGCAACTGTCTGTTCCCCCTCCCCCAATTCCCCAGCACTGTTCCCATCCCCCAATTCCCCAATAAAAAAATGTTGAGACTTGCCCCAGACTTCTTCACACAG
>NW_017737359.1:0-1202 GCF_001890085.2 Hipposideros armiger
AGCAACTTGTCTGTTCCCCTTCCCTCAATTCCCCAGCACTGTTCCCATCCCCCCAATTCCCCAATAAAACTCTTTAAAAAATAATAAATAAATAAAAAATATTTTAAAAAAAGATCAAAGTGGATGGGCCGGCTGAGTGGCGGGCTGGTTAGGAGTTGGCTTGGGACGCCAGCTCTGAGCAGCAGGCCCCCTGTTTGAATCCCACATGAGGGCCAGTGACACTGCCCTCTACAGCTAAGATGGTGAACAACAGCTCGACCTGGAGCTGGGCTGCTGTGAGTCACTGGCGATGGCATAGGCTGCAACTCCTGCTGCACTGGGCTGCCGTGAACTACCCGTGAGTGGCAGGCAGCCAGCGTGAGCGGCTGGCCGGCGACCAACCTGCCTCAGCCAGGAAGAGCGCAATGGTCACAATACCAACTTGGGCCAATGAAGCGACGTCCTCCACAAGTAGACTGAAGAACAAAAGGACAGCAACTTGTCTGTTCCCCTTTCCTGATTCCCCAGCGCTGTTCTCCTCCCCAAGTTCCCCAATAAAATTTAAAAAAAATCAAAGTGGACTTTGAGCAATTAAAAAACAAATAATAAGATTAAATGACCTGGTAAAAGAAAATGTTATACATGGGTGGCATGATTCAGAAATTTATGAAAAAAATATCACCAGATTTTGGACAATGCAAAGGGAAGAGAGATCCAGAATGTATAAGCAAATAAAATAAAATAACTCTGAGCATATTATATAAGGATTTTTGCCATCTCTCAATGGGGAAAAACTGAAGTAAATAGCACATCCCTTCTGTGTGTCCTTTTCTGGTATGCTGCATACAACATAGGGTGGGTGGAGAACATCTTTCTTGTAGTTGGGTCTATATGCCAAAGATCTAACAGAGTATGTGACATACAGTAAGGACTCAAAATGTTTTTTGAATGAGTGCATAAATCAGCGGTTCTCAACCTGTGGATCGCGACCTCTTTGGGGGTCGAACAACCCTTTCACAGGGGTCACCTAAGACCATCGGAAAACAAAAAGATATTTACATTACGATTCATAACAGTAGCAAAATTACAGTTATAGAATAGCAATGAAAATAATTTTATGGTTGGGGATCACCACAACATGAGGAACTGTATTAAGGGGTCGCAGCATTAGGAAAGTTGAGAACCGCTGGTTTAAAAGAACTGGTGTGAAATTTTCAAGCTGG
>NW_017737360.1:0-1202 GCF_001890085.2 Hipposideros armiger
ATTGAAAGGCTAACTGGTTTCTCCCAAGAGAACAATAAGCCTGATGCTAAAGAAGACTCAGGAAATCTTGAAGCTGTCGCATTTTTTTATTTTTAAGACCATTCTTCTATATGGTGGAAGTTACCAATTCAAAGTCATAGCTTCTAATCCACCCAACTTTCTGAGTTGAGAAGAAAATCAGCCTCAGAAAATGTCTCTTCTCCCATAAGCTCACATACTTGACATGTTTCAAAACAAAGGTGAGCCCAGCCACAGAACTCTTTAAAAGGAATTTGAAGCAGGAATTCTTAATACGCCCTGTTGCACTGGCCTGCTCTCGGAAATAAATGTAAACAAATCCTTTATCTTCGCTGCAAGGTGAAATTCAGAACTCCCTTGGTTACAGTTCTTTTCAGCACCCACTGACTATCTCCTTATTAATGCACACCTCCTGTACACACTTAACAATCACCAACTCCCCTCTAACTCCCTCCCGTCCTGCTGCTGTGGCCACCAGTCCCATGTAGGCTGTGGCCAGGTTTTCACAGGTACAGAGGGAAAGGACCTCTTGTGGCCCTGGATGGCTTCTGTCAGGCTTCCTGCCCTGGGGCTGCTCTGAGTGCTCTTTGTGCTAAGCTTGCACAACTAGAAGTGTAGGGAGTTAAAGGTTAACCCTGAACAGTGACTAACTGGAGACAATGGATGGACGAATGCTTCCTTCTTGCATTCCCCCAGGCCACAGTTTGGAGACTCTGGAGAGCCTGGTAGAATTGAGTACCCATACAACATTCCCTCCTTTCTTATTTCACTCTCCCTGCCCTCCACTCCCTCCCCCTGGGTCTCAGGTCTCAAATCAACCTTGGTCTAGGGCAGCGGTTCTCAACCTGTGGGTCGCGACCCCTTTGGGGGTCGAAGGACCCTTTCACAGGGGTCGCCTAAGACCATCGGAAAACAAAAAGATATTTACATTACGGGTCATAACAGTAGCAAAATGACAGTTATAGAGCAGCAATGAAAATAATTTTATGGTTGGGGGTCACCACAACATGAGGAACTGTATTAAGGGGTCGCGGCATTAGGAAGGTTGAGAACCGCTGCTCTAAGCAAAGCAGGCAGAGTCTAACAGAGACAATTGCCCTGATAAGAAGGCGTATTGGGGTTTTTAAAGTTATGTTTCTTAATGCATCTAGCAGGGAGCTTTTTGGGGTGTGGTTTTCTCAGAA
>NW_017731986.1:0-1407 GCF_001890085.2 Hipposideros armiger
ATCATTTCATTCAAAGTGGTTCCACTATAATATTTATGATATGCATTAGGAACTTAACTCTTGTTTATACAAATTGGCCTATTGCTTTTGTTACGTGTAGTTTCACTTAAAGTTGCAGAACTGATCAACAATGTTAAGTGAGAACTTATTGTACATGGGACGCTACTTAACTTCTGATCTTACAAGGAAAGAATGTCATCCACTTAACATGATTTGGAGGATTTTTTTGATGAGCCTGTTGTTTTGGGAGATATGTAGAACTTAGGCTCTTTTGATAATAGAAGTCTACATCAAATTGAAATACTTCGTCAGTGAGAAAATGATTATGTAGAGGAGCAAACACTTCTAAAATGGTGGAATAAGCCCCCTCCCCCCCCTAAAATCTACTACTCCTCTATAGAAGCAAGAGAATACAGGCAAACTGTCCAAATCAACTTTTTCATAACTGAAAATTAACCGAAACCTTGCAACAATTTGAGGAGCATTGATTCAGAAAAAAAAAAAAGCAAAAACTGAGTTTTGTAATGAAGAGTAAGCTTTGTGAATTTTTAACCTGTCTATTCCCATCCTCCTCTTTCCAGCACCACAGTACCCTTGACAATCAACGCAACATTCATAGTTGGGAAAAGCAGCAGCCTATAAGCCACACTGGGGAGGTGCTGTGCAGAGCAGGTCTGGAGTTCTCTCAAAATCCACATTACAGGATAATGTCAATGTTTGATGTGCATGGCTGCTCTCTGGCAAAGTCCCTTTTACAGAGCTTGTTGTTATTTGACCTGAAACATAGCTCAATGAGAAAAACCCAATCCCCCACTTGTTTGTTAAAGAAATTGGTGGCTATTGTTAAACATCATAGTTACCTAAGGCTTTGATACCAGTTGAAACAAACAAGAGGCTAATCAAAAAGTTGAAAGGAAAATCTAGGAAATTATACAACCACATTTCTTGGGATCTAGGACATGTGTATGTGCAAATATCCAATAAGACCTAGAATGTTTAATTTTATACACTTTGATGCCCTTGTGGCTTTGTGTAAGCAGGAAGTGAAGACTGAGACAGAGATATGAAGTGCCAGAGCATTGAAAGTATGTCCCAATATGCACACAAAGCTATTGGGTTGTCGGAAAAGTCATGAAGTATTTTTTTCTATGTTTTTCGCAGCAAAAATGCATCATGACTTTTCTGATGACACAATACTTAGCAAAGAGTGGCACACTTACTAGTTCAAGACTTTGAGAGAAATCTTGGTCCAACCATTAGATGACCACTATCCTAACAGACTGTAGTGCATTCACATAACAAACACACAGTTTGGAGATCTAGTCCAGGAAAGCCTACAAACAAACACCTGCAACAAAGACACAGGATGTTTCCACAGTTGTCATATTTTATTATTCAAAATGTGTA
>NW_017731986.1:3767-5142 GCF_001890085.2 Hipposideros armiger
TCTAGAAGTCCTCTTTCCTGAATGCCTTTAGTTGTGCTGTGGTGTCTGCCTTAATGTCCTCAATGGATTCAAAAACGTTTACCTTTCATGATTATTTTGACTTTGGGGAAGAGCCAGAAGTTGCAAGGTGCCAGATCTGGTGAATAAGGTGGATGGGGACACACCATAATATTTTTATTTGACATAAATTGACATACCAGGAGCGATGTGTGACACAGAACGTTGTAATGATGGATAATTTATGGCACACTTTAAAACACAACTGCTCTCAAGCATAGCACACACCCGACTGACTGCACTGAACAAGTTGAAACTTGTCACACACTGTTGCTAAAGTTCTATGCGCCGCTTCCTGTATTGAAGATCCCTGCCTTTCCCTTGGATAGCACTCGGCAGCAGCATTCACTGTATTTGTTGGTCACATCTGGTATATTAACATACATTATAATTCATGTAAAAATGCAAATGCATAATAATATATACTATATATAAATAAATACACACATATAAATACATGTACATATAAGTATATGTACATATATCCAAGTGAATTAAATTGGTGTTGAGTCTAGTATGTTTGTTTAAATTCCAATTCACATCAATAGACTTGCAGATGACCCTTGGCAGATAAGGAGTCATTTAAATGCATAATCTTATTTTAACCTGACATAGTTGGCCACTCTTCATGAAAACATTGTAGCTCATGACAAAGTATAATACTTAAAGGGGGGGTTTGTTTACCTTTAAAATGTCCTGGAACCTGGCATATTGTTTTTGATTCAGTTTTTTTGCTAACTTCTTGGGTTCTATCTTCTGACCTTTCCTTTTTCCATTGAATTAAATGTATTCTTTTATCATTGTTTCTTGCTTAACATTAATGTCTCTTTTCAACAAGAAGAAGGCTATTTTTCTGCTTTGCTTTAACTTTTCCACCAGAACTGATCCAGAACTTTCTGAAGCTTTTAGAAAACAAAACACAATTTATTGTATTGGATTGGCCTCACTGTTTTGTTAAATCTCAATACAATGAAATAAGAGCCTGATGCTTTTACTCAGGAAAGGATGTCCTGATTTACTTATTGTTTTCCGCACTCAAGTGTTTTTGGATTATAGCATGAATACATTGCGTGAGCTGGGGACAAGTTCATCTTTCAGGTGTTTTTTTATTATTAACAGTCTAGTATTCTATGGTTGAATGGGAAGTACGGGCTACTTACACTACACTCAGAAATTTGTGTATTTGTGAAATGACTATATAAATATGGCATGTCTATAAAAAAATCAGAATCACAAAAGTGTATTGAATGAGGAACACTGAATTTAGTGGCCATATTAAAAAAATAAAATAAAAATAATAAGAATAATATTGGAGTTT
>NW_017731986.1:7647-61606 GCF_001890085.2 Hipposideros armiger
TTTTCTCACAAGAAGTCCTCTTTTTTTATTTGAAAATCAGAAGCAAAATCTCCTGCAGATGATAAAATTTGGAGGAAAGCACATGACTGATAAACAGATTTTACTGGTTATTTACCAGCAGTCTCAGGGGTTTTCAGGTGGATGGTCACTGGAATTAACACTCTCATTAATCCAAGCTTTGCTGATTTCATAATCAAATCTATTTACCTCAGAGAATATAGTTAAAGATTTAGAATGGCAAACACCAGATCAGGAGTCTCATTAGATCAGAATTGAAAACTGAAATATGTTACTTAAAATAGATGGGGAAAGATGGTGGAACAGGTAAATGCTGTGCTCACCTCCTCTCAGGAGAACAGCAATTACAGCTAAACTACAGAAAAACCATCTTTGAGAATAATCTGAAGTCTAGCTGAACCAAAGTCCTACAACTAAAGACATAAGAAGCCACCTCGAGAATGGTAAGAAAGGCAGAGACACAGTATGGGCTGGTCCCACATCCCCGTATGACCATTAAAATTTGGCATGGATATTTTAGCTGTGGAGGTCTCCCTGGATGAATGAGGGGTACCAGCCACACAACAGGCTCCCCAGTCCTGGGATCCAGTTCTAGGGAGAAAACTCCCCATAACTTCTGGCTGTGAAAGCCAGAAGAGAATGTGGCTGAGTGAGCCAGACAGCAGCTACAGCCCTAGGCACACAAACTTACTTGCTGATGGACTCACTCTAAGCTCCAGTGCTGGGTCAGCAGCTCAAAAGGCACCAAGGGTACACAGAGAAGAGCTGAATTGATTAGCTTCAGGGTGAGGGGTAGAGGGGCAGCTTTCTCCCAGAAGGAGAAGCTGTTATAAGCCACTATTTCTTTGTTGAGCCCACCCTCTCTCTGAGTGCAGATGTAGGCAGACAACATATGAGTCTCCATCAAACTGGCTATTACCTTTTGTCAATCCCACCCTAGTGATACCCTGAGTCTGTAACACAACCAACTTTTGATCACACACAACCTGCTTCCAGTGGCTTTTCTATACAAATAACCTGTCTTAACTAATACTGCAGACTATCATAACATCCCTCAAAGGTTCACAAAACCCAAACCAGAAGCATCTAGTTTCAGCATTTTCCGTACCTGTGGCTGAGTAGCCCAAACTCCAGCACTAGTGACAGCTGGCCTTGGTTCCCAGATTGTCCTCTCGAGTCACCTCCAAGCCCAGGGCATTGGCAACCAACTGCAGATTGCTTTGTGGCTCGTACCAGGTGGCTCCAGGCAGGGCACAGGCTGCAGTTAAACTTGGCCTGCAGCAGATACCCTCCCAGGAGGCCCATGGGCCGCATGCCTGGTGGCCAGCTTCACACCAATCAGGAGCATCACCCAACAACTTCCAAGGATGACACACCCAAAGGGCATACTGGGCACACAAGAGCCACGTTAAAGTGACTTCTGTTCCATAGGGTCAGCCGCTGTACAACAGCTCCCCCACTTTAGTCATGGCCTGCCCTCACAACAAATCAGCCTGAGGGTCAATCCCTCCTACTGACATGTAAAGAACAACCAAGGCACAACTACAATAGGAGGGCACATACAACCCATACAGTGTATAGATTTGAAGCAACCAGCTCCGATGACTAGGGAGACAGCACCACTGGGCCCCACAGGACACCTACTATATAAGGCCACTCTACTAATACTGGGAGGCATAACAGCCCTATCTAATACATAGAAACAAAGACGGGGATGTAGCCAAATTGGGAAACAAAACAAAGAAACAAAAAACAAAACAAAACAAAACAAAAAACATGCCTGAAATTAACAATAGAACAAAGCTCCAGAAAAAGAACTAAACAAAATGGAGACAAGAAATTTACCAGACGCAGAGTTCCAAACACTAGTTATAAGGATGCTCAATGATCTCAGAAAGAATTTCAACAAAGAGATGGGAAACTAAAAAACGGAGATAAGAAACGTAAAAAATAACAAGTCAGAAATAAAGACTATAATAACTGAAATGAAGAATATACTAGAGGGAATCAAGAGTAGATTAGATGAAGCAGAGGATCAAGTCTATAGTTTAGAAGATAAGATAGGTAGCAGTAAACACCCAATCAGAACAACAAAAAGAAAAAAAAATGAGGCTAGTTTAAGGATCCTCTGGGACAACATCAAGTATACCAACATTCACACCATATGGGCACCAAAAGGAGAAGAGAGAAAGCAAGGAATTGAATACCTATTTGAAGAAATAATGACAGAAAACTTCCCTAACCTGGCAAAGAAAATAGACATACAAGGCCAGGAAGTACAGAGTCCCAAACAAGATGAACCCAAAATGGCCCAAACCAAGAAACATCATAATTAAAAATGTGGAAGGTTAAAGACAAAGAGAGAATCTTAAAAGCAGTAAGAGAAGAGCAGTTAGTTACTTACAAGGGAGCCCCCGTATGACTGTCAGTTGATTTCTCAACAGAAACTGCAAACCAGAAGTGACTGGTGTGGAATATTCAAAGTGATGAAAAACTAGGACCTATAAACAAAATTACACTACCCAGCAAAGGTATCATTTAGAATCAAAGGACAGATAAAGAGCTTCCCAGACAACAAAAAGCCAAAGGAGTTCATCACTACCAAACCAGTTTTATAAGGAGTCTTAAAGAGACTGCTTTAAGACAAAAAGAAAAAAACTAAAAAAGAAAAAAGAAAAAATAAGAATAATAAAATGTCAGTAACTACATATCTATCAACAAATTATTTTCAATGTAAATGGACTAAAGGCTCCAATCAAAAGATAGGGTGGCTGAATGAATAAGAAAACAAGACCTTTACATATGCTGCCTACTAGAGGCTCACTTCAAATCAAAAGATACACAAAGACTGAAAGTAAGGGATGGAAAAAAATATTTTATAAAAATGGAAATTAAAAAAAAGCTGTGTAGCAATACTTATACAAGACAAAATAGACTTTAAAACACAGGCTATAACAAGAGACAAAGAAGGACCCTGTAACCTCTTTCTGGGCATTTATCCGAAGAAACCCAAAGCGCTACTTTGAGACGACGAATGCATCCATATGTCCATTTCAGCATTGTTTACAATGGCCAAGATGTGGAGGCAGCCTGGGTGTCCATCAGTGGAAGAATGGATAAAGAGGAGGTGGTACATATATACAATGGAATATAGCTCGGCCATTGATGGGAATAGGTTCTTGCCATCTGCAGAGGTATGGATGGGCCTGAAAGATTTTGTGCTGAGTGGAATATGACAGACAAAGACAGGTGTGATTTCACTTATATGTGAAATCTAAAAACAAAACAATAACAAACTCATAAATAGAAAGAACATTTTGATGGTTGTCAGATGGGAGGGAGTTGGGGATAGGTAAAAAGGGGAAGGGATTAAGAAATACAAATTGGTTATTACAAAGTAGTCAAGGAGATGTAGGGTATAGTATAAGGAATATAGTCAATAATATTGTAATACTATGTATGGTGTCAATGGGTACCAGATTTATAGGGGTGATAGAGGGTAGGGGAGTTGGAAGCAGGTGAAAAAGGCAAAGGAATTAAGAACAAATTGGTAGTTACAAAACAGTCATGAGGATGAAAAGTAAAGCATAGGGAATATAGCCAATAATATGGTAATAACTATGTATAGTGCCAGATGGGTACTAGACTAGACAGAGGTACCACTTTTTACATTATATAAATGTCTAAACACTATGTTGCTGAAGTTAATATAAAATATAAAATAATATAAAATAATACTGAATGTCAAAATAAATAAAATGTTAATAATAAATAGATGAGGAAGTAAGTTATAAATTTTGACTGGAAATATCTAAAATGAAGTCACCAATGTCAAGGGGCTCTAAATTGGAGTTGATGGTCCATGAGGCCTTATGCACACCTACACTAGGATGAGATGAGAACTTTAGGAATTTCATGATTGTCATAGAAACAAATCCGGAAACACCCTGTTACCATGCACATACATAGTTCAGAGTGTCACCATCCAGACCTGGCCCATTCTTTTTGAATTAATCATCATACCAGGTTACACAGCCAATAGGAATGGTTTCTTTTAATACAACTTATGGGTTTTGCCTTCATCAGCTCTGGCTTTATTCGCCTTCCTTGGAGCACAATTTACGTAGCTACCTGAAAATGTGCCTCTCAGGTTGCAATCCTTATTTTGATCAAATAAATGCTTTTTATTCTTTATTACAACCTTAAACTTTTTTGGGGGGGGTAGGGTGGGGGTGAGGGGTCAACAACTTTTTTACTTAATTAATTTAATGGATGTATCTTAATATGAATGTGAGAGAAAGTCAGAGATTCCACTGGACAAGGAGATAAGAATAAGTGTTTTCATAAGACAAAGGTTAACAGTTGTATATTTCTCTCACCTCAGAGAGGTTTTATTTTGTCTGTTGCAGTGGTATTCAGCTTGACCTCAAATGTACATATACCCAAGGAAAATGACATCTGTTTAGAACTGCTAAAGTCTTAGATTTTACTCTACCTACCAGCTGACAACTTAGCCTGCTACAGTTTTATGAATGCTGGCAGAAGACACACGATTTGTGGGTCTGGGATAAAGTACCATTTACTTCTCATAAATAGCAGTATCATAAGGTATTAGCATTATCTTGAGTCAGTTGTCTAACCTCTAATGCTCACAAGGGGACATAAAAAGAGCCAAATGACAACTGCACACACATTGGGTTGAATGATAGGAGATGCACCCCAAGCTTAGGAAATCCCAGTCTTTCTTTTTATGTGTAGGAAGCAACCCTAACTAGCTTTTTCCCCTGGAAGAGGTATTTTCCTTATTTCATGGTAGAACAAACAAACCTGTCTATTGCTCCCTAGGAGGACACTATCCTCAATTTTAATATGAAAACAACCTTAAGAATTTGGCCCAGAATAAATGGCTGCTGAAGCCTCTGCGCACACAAGTGGTGTGAAAGTATGAGAGATGCGTGAAGAATCATCTCTCAATAACTTCAAGGGCCATGGCGCAAGCCTGCCATCATGGAATCTCTGTGAATATTCATAATGGTTCTTTTAGGTAGTACATCATTTCATCACACGTTAACTGAATTAGGACTAACTGCGGATGTGGTTCCATTACAAAGTGGGAGGGCCTGTTCTTTGATTATTTTACCTGTCAAATTCTGTAAGCAGACATTAACTCTGTAGAGTTGAAAATGCTGACTATGGGGAGGAAGGTGTGTGAGGATCATAACTAGCAATAAATGAATATAATAGCAGAAAGATAGCAAGGAGATTTCAAGTAAATTTGAGTTTCAAAAATGGGAAGTGATTATTTTCACAGACATAATTTAGAACAAGAGAATGAGACTCTAAGCTATCTCTCTCAGGCCTAGTGCTGACTAATGGCAGTATTGAGGGACATCATGATTTGTGTCTCTGGGGAAAGAAGATTTTATCCCTACTGATCCACAAGCTCTCTCTGTCTAAAAACTCCTCGTGGATAGTCCGGTGAAAACAAGTGACAAAACAGTCTCACATGACTCAATTTATAGGTAATCAACTATAGCTATCATTAGTACCCAGTTTATAAGCTGTTTCCATTCTGTTTATTTTTCACATGCCTAGAGGGAATTATTACCAATTAACAGAACAAGGCATAAGAAGGTAAATAATTCAGATTTTACTAGAAATTTCTATTTTGTTGTTCTTTAATGGCCTAGTTACTACAGATAAAAGTGAGGATTTATTCTCCTTGCTGTGCAACTGGTTGAGATTGAACAAATGAAAGAACATCGGTGTGTGATCCATAATTGGAAGGGCTAGGCAGTATTAAATAATGACAACGAGAAGCCTATGGATATAAAAATGTGTACTATGTACCTGGAATGTGATCATGTTCACAGATATGAGGGAATGTGGAAATGGCTGAGCAATGGCCATTAGTCACAGGCCTGGTCATTTGGAATTTGTAGTACATGGGTAAAGTTTATTTCTATTGGAAAAGAATGAAAAGTGAAACTGTATTTTTAACTGATTCACGATGTTTCCAACATGAATTTAATCTCTTGGACAAAGCTATATGATGTAATGACAGATTGCAAGCTGATTCATATAATTAAGTGAAAATGAATACTGTATAATAAAGAAAGCCCAGGATAAGAAAGTATTCTGGAAGCTGAGACGAAGCCAGATTTGAGGTAATACTACAAAAACCAATTAGATTAAAAAAATCGTGTATTTAGCCTTAGAAAATATGTAGTCTCTATTAGATAGTTCCATAAACACATATAAAATAGTAAAAATGACTACAGATGATGGAGGAAAAAGTAATTGAGATAATCAAAGTATTTTAAAGAACTCTAAAGGGATATGGTAGTAATTAGCATTATTTGTAGTGTGGATCCTCCTCCCTATTGGATGGTTCAAATCCTGGTGATCAGTGTGGGGTCTTTTATTGGCTTTTTTTTCTGTAAAAAATGTTGCAAGCATTCAATATTATTCAGTTTCAGCTTCAGGTGTACAGCAGAAGCTAATAAAAAATGTTGCAGAAAATATTGTAAGAAAAATAAAGAACAGATATCTGAGAAATATGTGTTAAGAAGATCTTGAACGAGGCATATGTATGGACTGGAGAGTAAGGTGTTAAACTCTTTGTTGTGTTGCTGGCTACCTATTCTGGAGATAAACTAATCCTGTTGATGTTGGTTGTCATTGATCAATTAAACATGTTTAAAACCTGGTTTTTGTCTACTTATTACCATTACTGTAGAAAAATCTGTACTCTTTCCCTAGGAATGTGGAAGTGTTTTGTTCTCCGAATCCATCTCAGCCCTTATCTCCAGTAAGTACTCATCCACAAATATACTCTTAAGTAAAACTGGATATGATTTTATTCTCCCACTCCAAATCTCCTCACTAATACTGTGCTCAATCAAGGGGGTTGTCTACTAGATTTCAACCAGTGTTTCTAAATGAAAGCTTATCAGTTTCATCATACCCTTACCTAGGGCACCAGGGTTTATCCAAGAACGGGAGTCAGGAAAGATGTTGGGATATTTTCTGTTAAGGCTGCAGAGTTATAACTTTCCTACAATCTCTGGTCCTAGCTTAGTACCATTTCAGTCCCAAAGCAATTCCCAAATTCTGTTGTGGATGAGTAACTAGCAAATCTTGCAGGGGAATTATAATACACAGCTACATTATTAAAGTGGTGAGGCATCTGTGCTGCTGAGATTTGTAAGTCTCAAAACTTAGGGAAAATGTACTGGGATTTGGTGATATAATGTATTCTCTAAAAACAGGATAGGTATATGTAGTGAATCTGTAGGGTATGTAGCCATAGGCTTTGGATGGCAAGCTACGAGGGAGTCATGAAATATATGCTGGTGTTAACCATTGGGGCTCCAAGTAGTTATAGATCAGGGAAGACAACCATGGTCCCCTATATATATTGATATAAATTAGCTGCCTAGAGAGTCATGCATTATCCAGATCAGAACAACTTGTTTTTCTAACACCTTACCTCCTTATGTGCTTTATGACTTTGAATGCAAAATAGAAGGTTAACTTATGATTCACTGTAGAGAGAATTTCTAAGAGCTATTTTGCAGAAGTTTTTTATAAAGTGGATTTTAAAAACTAAATGTCATGTGAGATTGAATGAGTAAAGCCAAAGATTGGAATGTGCAAATTATAAACTCTTACTAGCAAATGGAGACATATGATTATGCTACTATTTTGTGAAGAGGTCTCCCCAAAGCATAGTAGCAGACCATATACTAGTATGTGAGAAACATACTAGTATAAATCAACTAACCATGATCCATGATATTGATAGCCAATATAATAAAACTTCAATAAAAATTACATGAAAACAGCTGATAGCAAAGTTTAGAAATTATTGGGGATTAATTTCAAGATCAACTTTAAATACATCCACATGAGAACTATAAATAAGTTCTGTATTTCACATATAAATTATCTAAATGTCTAGAAACCAACTACAGCAAGTCTTTAGCATGCAATTGGGATAAAAGTTTAATTTCATTCACCTGAGAACCATAAATATTCTCGTTAACTTAGAAGCAATCATAGCTGAGTGAGTAAATAGAAGCTACATTATAAATATGCCCAACAGTATTTATATGTGAATATATGAAGTATTCATGTGTACATATTATTATGTTAATTTATATATTAAAGAAAACATTTTTTGAAAAATGAAAAACAATACTTCAGTTTCTATTTACAGAGAGAGAAAAATCATACAGTACACTCAGATTGCTACAGGTCAGATTTAGAGTTCTGTTACAGCCTAATTAGTTATTGCATCTAAACAGCTTAATAAACTATTTCATAGGACATTATTTTTGAAAGAGAATTAACTTAGAGAATAATAATCAAGGACACTATTAAAATTAATATTTAGTATTGTGTTATACAGAAATAATTTTTAGTTGACAATATGTGTCAAATATTTAAAAACAAGAAACCTTGAATAATGGTTGGCCAAGAGTTATGGAATAATAGAATATTTTATTCATACATATATTAGCTAGCATTTCTGCCATACTAGTGATATGTTAAAAAAAAAAAACACACAATACGGTAAGTAAATTTAAACACAACAAAGGTAATTTATGTATGTGAAATGCATTCTTACGGTTTTGAGACACATCTCAGTTTCTGAGGTATGATAATGCATTTTTTTCTAAGGACAGAACTACCCTCTCCAGCTACAATCCACATCACACAAACAACCTCTCAAACAGACAATATAGAAGAGCAGAAGTCATACAATCAGGAATCTTGAATATGTTTTCTACCAGTAATAAATAATAATTGTTCTTAAAAGATATTTAATTCCTTAGATTCAATGTAAGTTGGAAAATGTAGTGTATCTATATGTAAAGATACTATTTGAAGTAATGAATGTGATTGATTTAAAAATGACAATAGGCACCAGCCAAAGATAAAATGGTGTAGCTACAAAATACACTCATAGGTGGAAGGACAGTGTTTCAACTTTCCCAAATCCCTTCCTGGTTTAGATAGCTGTTTACCAGACCAAGAGAAACACGCTTTTGCCAACTCAGTGCTCGCTTTCCTACCATATAAAAACCTCCTGGCATCTACCATCTCTTTCTAGAATTCTGGTGATCTGATGATATGTATAAACCAACACTGAATGAACTGGGCTCAATTCCCAGATGTCCAGATGTTTTATTAGAATCATCCCAGGGGAGTGAAATTCTGTCCAATTTTAGTTCATTCCATAATTGAGTTTGGCCCATATTTCACAAACATGAATCCTTTTTCTTTCAGTCTTATACCAAAGTATTGAAAATATTACGATGAGAGCCTTATCCCTATTATTTTACCTTATAAAGTACTTCTTCAAAATTTAAATGAGAAGAAAGTAAAATATTCTCTGAACCCTTGCTATGATTTAACAACTAGCTTTTAGATTTCCTATCTGGGAAAAACTCCAATAATTATTTGCAACATAAATTTAATAATTTCCTTGGTGACGTTCTACCTAACTTTTCAGCCTCAATTATTCCCTCTTTTCAGGCCTTTTAGCAATTGAGGCTAACATCATTACATGATAATTCGTGTTTATAAAACACTAAATTCTCATCTCCTTGAATGCATTTGCAGATCTTTCATGTGATTGCAATCAGAATGTCTACTACCTTGACTGATTTTTTTTTGTATGAATGCATGAAAAAAAAAAGTGGAAGAAATCGAATTAAATTTCATCTTTCCATTTTAAAAATGAAGAAAATTTGATACCCACACCATCTGGTCAGAAATGGCAATCAGCCCGGTTACCTTATCTAATAAATGAGGAAGGCTGCTATTTTATATCCTTTTAAAGTATTCATATCTTAGTTGTTTGAAAAGGAACATATTTTCTTAAGAACACTACAGATACCCAGTGTGTGTCCTGTGGATGAAATGACTCTTTCAATATCTCTAGGAGGGGAGTACCCTGGAGACTGTTGAGTGCTCATGAAGATAAGCTCTGAGTGGCTGGCTTGTAAGAAAGTGCTGATTGGGAGAGAGAACCATGTGGAGTCACACATGAGAAAAGATATGGCGAGAAGACACAGTATTCCAAACATAAACAAGAAATAAGCATTTTATATTCAGAGTCTAATTTTAGCTACAACTATTTTGCTATGAGTTTAGTAGCACTATCTCAAAAATAGCAATTGTACTGGAAATTAAGCGTTCTACTAAAATAATGCATATCTAAAAACTTTAGTTTGGTATCATTTTAATATATGATAGCATATATGATGAATAGCATTTTATTAGATATCAAATAAAAATAAAATTAATAGAAAAAAGGAAGAAAGACTGTGATTTTTTTTTCAGAAAAAGTTGTGTTTTTTTTCCTTATCTGTGTTCCTGAGAAAGGATATTTCCACATGGCCATTGAGTAGATAGGTTAAAAGATAAATAGGCAAACAGATATTTAATTGATATTTCAGTGTTTTGTTGTTGTTGTTTGTTTGTTTCATTTTGCCTTTTTGTTGTTTAAAATGGATCAGGTATAATTTCACCTTCCTCTTTTTTTAAGTAGCTCGATTTCACTATGTGACAGTTTCACCTAGGATACAGTATCTTTCTTCTGTTATCATCTCTACCCAGAAATCCATTAATAAGGCAAAAATTAAAGATGTAAGCCCTATGCTGAATACTGACAGTTCTTCCCAACTTATATAATTTAAAAACTCAGTAGTGTTAACCGTCATATCTTTATTCTTCAATCCAAATTGGCTGTGCCATGTATAAAATTCTAATTGTTTATTATTATTATTTTCAGCGACTTCAGTTCTCCTTTTTCTTCCTCTCCTCCTTTCCCTCCTCCTCCTCCCCCTGCTCCTCTTCTCCACCTTTTCTTTTTCTTATGCTCATAGATCTCTTTCAAATTCAACATTCACCTTCCAATTCAAATCACCTTTGATCAGGAGCATATGAGGCCCAAGGACCCTAGTTATCCCCTGTAGTTTTACAGAAAATCGTTTTTTGATATTACACAATAGGAATGAGAACATAAGCTCTGTCATTTTGGTAAGCTAAGTACTGAGAGATAAGATTATGTCACCTGAGGGGATTTTTGTCTTGTAACTAGTCACTGTCAATAAGAATGCGCACAGTGTGTTACCTCAAGGAAATAAAAATTCTGAAAAAAATAGACACTGGTATATGCAATGATAGGGAGGTCAGCCTTGGGAAAGGTGCCAACTAGGCAGACATTCAAGGTATACAAGCTAATAGAATATGCTTTTTTCCCACCTTGGGTCCTGGGACATTTCCAGGAACAGCCAAATTGAAGTTCTGGAGAAAGTTCTGAAGGCAGCTCACTCATGTGGGGAAGTGGACTTTTCCTACTCCAGGTATCGCGGGCGGTGTAACTTTGACCAGGGACCTATAGATATGTCTGATTGGGAAGGTTATGGGTGCCTTGGACAAGTTATTGGCATGCATGTTTGTAATCTGCAAATGTTAAACTTCTATCTATATAAAAGAAACATTATTTTAAAATTTTCAAAATATAGCATATGGTGCTTTTGAATACCATATGGAGGAGGAACAAATGCTAAAAGTCTGTTGGTGAAATTAAGTGTGATATGTGTTATACATATAAAAATAGAACTGCACAAATGCAGAAAAGAGAGCAACTTCCTAAGCTCCACAAAACCTGGGAAGACTTTGTGAAAGCTTTCCAAAGCATGAAGCCTTTCTTCTGCTAAGGACCCGAAAGGTTTGGGAAGGAACAGGAACATTTACTCCATTAAAATAAGCTGGATTTGATATTCTTTATGGTCTATAATTAGCATTTTACTGCTACAGAAAGAGCAAACATTTCTGTCATCTCTTGTGTGAATGTCCTATTGCTGCCATAAAACATTACCACACATTTAGTTGCTTAGAACAAAAGAAATGCATTATCTTACAATTCTGTAGGTCAGCAGTTCCACATGGATCTCACTGGGCTAAAATCAAAGTGTTGGCAGGAGTGTATTCCCTTCTGGAGGTTTTAGTGGAATATCTGTTTCCCAGTTTTTTTGTTTTCGATTTTTTTGGGGTTTTTTTTTTCCTAGTTTTATGACCTCACCTTCTATCTTCAAAGCCAGCAATGTGGGATGTTTATAATCTTTACTCCATAGTCACATCCCTCTGTCACTGACCCTAGCAGGGAATGATTTTCTGCTTTTATAAACTCTTATTATAGGGCACATCCAGATAATCCCCCAAAACTCTCCATCTCAAAATCCATAACCTCAATCACATGCAAAGTTCTTTTTGCTTCATAAGGTAACATTTTAACAGGTTCCAGGGATTAGGAAATGAACATCTTGGAGAAGGGAGGAGATGTTATTGTGTCTACCACACCTCTTAGTAATATATCATCCACAGGAAACCTAGTTCTTAATTTTAAAAATTGGTAACATGTCTTAAATTGCTTCAAACACATCTAGAGTTAAATGAAATATTTCTATTAACTCCTTTCTCCATGTTCACTATCACCACCATTTTAATTAAAAATATGTAAAATTTGAAATGTAAAATGTAAAGATACCCTCATTAATTTCCTAAGAAAGACCAGTGTAACCTATGGTTCTATTAAGACATAGAACATCACCAGAAATCATTGCTCCCACATGAATGATGATGATAAATTGAGTAAACTACAATTATCCATTTTTAAATCTATGAGAGACCTAGATGTGCAAAGAAACTTAAATTAAATTTTGAAAATGATAAGCCTTAGGAATAAAAAGATCTTTCGCTAATATCATTCCTTGTCTCACAGGGGGTAGAGGTGTGAATTTTCCATGGAACAGGGTAAGCAGAAAGTGGTCAAAGTGTCATTGCTTTGGCAGGCTCATTTGAGGGTTTAGAATTCCAAAGAACTGCAGGCACAAAGCAAGTCGAGCCTCATTGGGATATAAGAACTAAAATTATGTAGTTCAGTGTTATGTGCTCCTTAACATCTGATACAATCACAAGTGGCTTGAATGGCCTAACTGCAAGTTACCCTCCCAGCTGTACTTCACCTGGCCAGGAAATATTCCTTGTCAATAGACCAGTGCAGTTCAGCTTACCCCGGAGTAGTGAGCTTACGTTCCCTGCCTGTCTGTGGAATCATTCAAGTAAGTCATCAATCTCCCATGGGCACCCGGGGATATCTCACCCTCTTGATACTAAAAGCCTGCCTCTCACACAGCCCCTGGTTGTTCACTCTGCTGCTGTGTGACCTTGAATGACAGGTCTTATTGTCCTCCCCTGAGTGAGTACATATGTCTAATAAACTTCTGTCAATTTCATCTGCAGTGTCATGTGTCACATGTTCAGCCACGCTCGTACCCTTAGGGTGGGAATCCATCCATCACCAACAGGATGAAGAGGAGGGGACCAAAACACACACCTACCTATTTTGTCCTATAGGGTGTTCACATTCTTAATAAAGCGATGTCACCCTTCAAAGGTAAAAACTGGTTCTTGAGGAGTGAAAAAAAAATCTCACTCTTTGTATGTATCAAATACAAATACACACATTGTGTAAACAGATGCAGTTTATCTATGGCATTAACATTTTATGGGGGACTATTAGGGAAAAAGTCCAAAAAAATTGAGAAACAAGAGTGTATGGTGGTGATCTAACATATTGTCAATGGCTTGAAGCAGGACAAAATAACTTAGAAAAATCCCCAATAAAGTATTTAAAAACTTTTCTTAGAGTGCGGCAATCACCAGCTGAAGTTTTGGGACAAGGCAGGAGAGTTGTGACTGATCTCCTAAATTGAAAGCGTTCTTTCAGAAATGCACCACAGTAGCCTTAAAAGACTGGAGGCAGAACAGGAAAGATGACACATATCACCTGCAAAGCACCATGGGCATTCTTGAGTGTACAGACACTACAGCCTAACAAACGCTGTGGTCAGGATGAACGAGTTGGGAGAAATGGCCCTGAGGTATGCAGGGCCTCATCGATTACAAAATCACTGTGAGCATTCTCCTAAGGTATGCGGAGTCTTAGTCAAAGCAAAGGGTAGAATTTCCAGAGGTAAAGAAGCCAGGGACAGAGCAGAGGGGCAAACTCACCTCTGCAGCAAACTAAAAGCCAGCGCTGGACTGCAAAGTATGGACAGGTCTGCTACAGAGAAGAAATCTGGTGTTCAGGAATCCACTCTCAAAATGTGTAAGCCATGGTGAAATAAATCTAAAAATTGCAACAAATGCTGTGTATTAGTTTTCTTTCACTGCATAATACATTGTCAACATTTAGCAGCTTTAAGGGGCACAGCTTTATTGTCTCTTATGTATTTGTGGGGCAGGAGTCTGCTGGGTTTGCATTAGTGTCAGGGTCTCACAAGACTGCTGAACAGGGATTCCTGTGGTTTTTGACAGAATTCAGTTCCTTGTGGTTGTAAAACAGAGGTCCCTGTTTGTATGCCTGCTGTCACCTGTGGGCTGCTCTCAACAACCAGAGGCCTCCTGCAGTGTCACAAAGTTGCAGGCTACTTCATCAAAGGGAACAGAAGAATCTCTTTCCCTTTGAATCTTTGACCATTTTAAAGGGCTTCCATTTGAATAAATCAGACTCACCTAGGATCATCTCTCCTTTGATTTATTTCAAAATCAACTTTTTGATCACCATAATTACTCCCACAAAAACCCTTTCTTTTTTCCATATAATGTATAATGTAAGCTGACTACAGGAGTTGTTCCCCAACATATTCACAGTCCTGCCCACACTGACGGGGAGAATACCCAAGGCATGTGCACATAGGGAGGGGAGTCAGGGTGGCCACCTAAAAATTCTGCCTACAGGATCCCATGATAAGCTCTTGTCCATATGATTGATTATTTCCCTCACCATGAGCAGCAGTCTCTTTTTAGGGGATAAAACTTATTTACATTAGGCTCTACTCTTGTTTTATACGAAATGCCTAGAATACAAGAACAAAGAAAAACAACACTGAAACCCATAATCAAAGGACAAACAACAACAACAAAAAGGAGGTCAATAAAGGAGACAGTGTAACATAGAAGTTGAGATTAGTGGATAATGACTTAAAATTCACACTGTTAATGTGTTAAAGGAGCTACTGGGAAAAAGGGATGTTGTACAATAACCAATGGAGGATTTCAGAAGAGAAACAGAAAGTATAAGCCTTAAAGAACAAACTTCAATTGACTAAGTTTGAAGGTCTAATTGGTTTTACTAAGGTATTCATGAATCTGGCAACATTCCACCTGGCAACTAGGTGGGCACTATGAGGAGATGTACAAAATGAAAGGTATTTATAGGAAGCGGGGAGGGGAAAGGAGCTATTTGCAAAAGAAAAAATCAGGACATCTTTTGGGGCAGGAAATGGCAAGGGTTTTTATTATGCAGATTGCCTCTTCTTGAGGGGGGACCCATGTGACAGATTACCTCATTGGTATTGACCAGAAAATTACACTGTTTGATTAAGGTTAGGTTTCTGGGAGAAGCTGAAACAATAATTAGGTCAGGTATTAAATCTAGGTTTAGTATCGAGGGCTTTAGCACAGTAAAACCATTTTGGATCTCTGTTTTTTCTCTTCAACAATAGAAAGAAGAAAGAAATACAACAGAATTAGGAGTCTTCTGTTTGGCACTATGAATCTAATCCTTACCTAAGCGCCTAGATTTTGGCCTGGAAGAAGTTCATTCTTTTCCACTACTACCTTCTCCATCCTCACTTCTTTTTGAAGAGCCAAATCATTTAAAAATAGGGCTCAAATTACACATTCTCTGTACCAAGGTGTCTCTTTCTGAAACTCTAGGTATCTGCGGAACACATTCCTAAAACTACTCCCATTGTCAAGAAGTCATTATTCTACTTCCACCTAAAATTATACTCCCCACCCCCCCATTTCCATTTGCTCATCCAAAGTGAGTTCCATATATTAGCAAATATTTAATAGTTGCAATATTAAGTATGAAATCTACTTCCCAGATTCAAAGAGATTTCCTGACTATTCCACTACTCAATCAAATGAATTTACTAACTTAAATTTAATAAATGGAACTTAATTATTACATTATCTCCCCTTTCATACCTGTTACCCATCCAGACTTGTGTGCATATCCCAATTCCTGCTATGCTTGATACAAGTCTGTCATACTGTACTACAAGAATTTCTAACGTCCTAAAAACTTCAAAGTATAAGTTTCCAACTCAAGGACTCTCAAGTATCTTACTTTTCTGAAGTTGCAATGAATCACCGAATACATTAAACTATTACATCATGAGCCTCACATCTACAAAATTTACAAAGCATGAATAAAAGTCAGTTCTAAATATAAGGATATCTGTGATTTACACTCTAAATATGCACTTCTTACACATTACTATTCCCAAGTGAAACTGACAGTTCAGAAACCCAGAACTAAGCACATAGCCTGTCAATACTTGTGTTGCCAACTGAGTTTTAATGTCCTCTGGGGAAAGTATGTAGACAGAAAAAAAATTTAAAGAGTAAGAAGAAAAAGAAAAAACACTTTTGTTTTAGTTAACTGAGTTGTAAGTTAATTCATAACAGTTATCAGACTATAATAACTTTGATGTTAGTTAGGAGAAGAATTTTTCCTATTAAAAGATTAAATTTTTTGCCATGTGACTGTCTTCAAATAAAAAAAAATCATAATAGTAAAAAAAAAATCCAGGATACAATAGTCTTACTGTGCTGTTGGCTCCTATGCTCGGCTGTCTGTGATAAACAATAAGATATCTCTCATGATGATAAGAACCAATGACTAAAGTATTCACCGAAATAGTTTACCCACATTATATCCCGATAACTGAGTTAAAATGTGAGAAAAAATGTCCGGTGAAGAAAAAGTGGCATGAATGTTAATCGACTTTCCTAAATCATACAATTATTAAGTTGCATCAAGATGAAGTGTGGCTCTAGCGCTTACACTTCCAACCACCCATTCTGTTACATTTTATCATAGTCTTCTTCTCTTATAATTAAGTGACATAAGAATTCTTGTCTCTGTCCCATCTTTAGAGTGTGAAAGGAGACACCGAAGCCTTTTCCAGCCAAATGGGAGTTCTATGCTTACAAAATTGTTTATTCTGTTTGACAAATATTTCAAACTGAGTGCTTACTATGTGCCAGGCACCATTCTAAGCACATAAGTGAACAAAAACAAACGAACAAAAAAAGTGATCGTTTAGAAGAGAGATTGACAAATAAGAAAGTAATACTAATACATTATCTAGTATGATAGCATATGAAAAGCCCTATGGAAAAAATAGATGATGACAAAGGGGACTCAGAGTTCTAAAGAAACTATTTGAATTGTAATGTGCATGCGTGTGGTGGTGGGGATAAGAGGGTCAGGCCAAGTCTCATTGCTATAGTGATAGAGTGATATGTCTCCATTTAATATCTGCACCCCTTACTGGCTTAGAGAAGGGAGATATAGCTTTTGTTTTTATCAACAACCACAATGAAACTTGCCACAGTTGGAAAATACCTAGAGGGGAGGAAATGAGAACAGAATTTTTATTTCATTATATTCTTCCCACTATTCTACTAGCATTCTTATTGTGAAAAATAAATAAATAAATAAATAAAACCTGAAATCAGCAAGAGAACCTCTCTGTAGGCCACCTAGGAATAAAAGGGTTAGTTATCACAGCTTGATCCTGGTAACAAGTCAAAAGAATGTGAGAGCTCCCATCTTCTGTGTCAGAGTGCTCCTGGTACAGAGAACTAATAATTTATAGAAATAACATCAGGAAGCAAGAGGTGAATGCCTCCTATAACATTCTCCAAAGTAAATACATTTCCTCCTTATCATGACCTCAAACTTAGTCACTGGTGGTGAATTCACCACCCTGTGAATTATATTTTTTTCTATATCTGCCAGGCTATGCCATCACTTCTTGAAATGAGCAATCCTATCAATGTAAAAAGGGAAAATATGCAATTATTTTAAACTTATATATTTCAAAAACTTTATGACACTTGTATCCTGAAGCCTAGTTATATAATCCTTTGTAAATAAAAATTACTGTACATAATGTATTATATCGGGGGGGGGCAAAAAAATGTATACACATGACCTGTATTCATCTTTTGCTATTGGTATATATTGAGTATTATATTTTAATACAGTTTTTTTCTTCCTTAAAATGTGTATACATTTTTTGGCACCCTCTGTATAGTCTATCTAGATAACACGTATAGACATGTTTAAGTTACATCTTAGAAGGTGAGTGAAAAAAGGATCCAATACAACTTTATTTGTTATACAAAAACCTAAAGCTTAATGTTTAATACTCAATGTTAAAAAAATAGTATCTACATACATATTTAAACACCTTTTTTTTTTTTTTTACTCTAAAGGTAACAGTTTAAACACTGTTTTAATGTACAAGTGTGATTGCTTGCCTAACTATAAACAACAGGGACTAGATTAGTTCATAATCTGGGATTTAATGATTGGGCTAATCTGTGGAAAATGGGATGAATTCATCTCAGTTCAGTTGGAATGAGAGATCAAAAAAGACTTTTGTTAGTTGAAATTACCCTAATGCAAAACAAAGTTGGACAAGATGATCTTGATCTTACAATGGTAAAGTTCCAGCATCAGTGGAGAAATATTGCTGCAGGTAGTGTGGTGTTCCTGTTCATACCTGAAGCAATAGGAAGCCTCAGAAATTCAAAGCAATTCTTGGCTGACATAATTAATGGCAAAAGAATTTAGCTAACACCCACCAACCCCCTTACAGACTTTAACTGAACACATATATTTGAAAAACAACTGGGTAAAAGCTTTTGTTTTTTGGACTACGGTAAATATAAAAATATGTTACTTTCATTCTAAAGAATATAAATTCTAATAGGAAAAGCATGACCAGGCTTATCTGGTCACTACAACAATAAAGAATAAAAGGAAGTGATTTTCTGTCTCTCTACCTCATGTGTGTGTTTGCGGGGTGTGTATGTACATGTTTGCATGTATGAGGGGATAGGGAGATAAATCATCACAAGTCAATTTGTTCGCATTTGTTAGTGATGTTGTGAATGCCAGAATGTCTTAGAAACATAAGAAGAAATTACGAGTGTGTTCTTTAACCATATGGAGAAACATTATGTGCAAGGACCCCGATATGCATACAGTCACACCTCCTTATCAATTTAGAAGTCGACATATCTTTTGCTGTACAACTAGTGATGATAAGTTGAACACCAATATGTCACTGACCTGAATACACTGGATATTCTGAAACCAGTCTTAAGACTGCACTCCTCAGAAAAAGGAAAACATTCTACCTTTGAGGCATGAGAATGTTCAATACATTGAACTGTTTTCTTCAGGGGCTACATTGAAGAAACCTGCCATTGATGTATGAGGTCTGATGATTGTTTGTGAACTCATCCTAGAAAAAGTGCTACATACCTCATTGCTGAATATCACTACAGTCACCTTCAAAGTATTCCCCTTGGGAAGCTATGCACCGACATCAGCACCTAGTCCACACTTCAAAGCAATTTTGGAATTCTTTTTCTGGGATGGCCATCAGAGCTGTTGTCGTATTACCCTTGATGTTCTGAATGCCATCAAAATGTCTTCCTTTCAATATTTTCTTTATCTTTGGGTAAAGAAAGAAATCATTGGGGGTCAGATCAGGTGAGTAATGAGGGTGTTTTGTGTAAACAAAATACAGTGATTTGTTTACTGGCTAAAAACTTCCTCATAGATAGTACCATATCAGCTGGTGCATTGTTGTGATGCAAGAGCCATGAATTGTTGGCGAAAGTTTAGGTCGTCTTAACTTTTCCTTGCAGCCTTTTCAGCACTTCCAAATAGTAAACTTGGTTAACTGTTTGTCCAGTTGGTACAAATTCATAATGAATAATGTCTCTGATATCAAAAAAGGTTAGCAACATTGTTGTAACAAGTTTGCAAACTTAATTGTCTAGCCTTGTATGAATTTATTGTATGATTTTTGAATAAATGCAAAAATAATCACATTTTAATTTAAAAAAAGGTTGTATAGTTTTTCAATGATTTTGTTGGAATAGAGTGTTCTTAACTATCATAATATCATTAGACTTGTCAATGTTAAACAAGTAAATTAAACAAAGTATTTGATAAATTCTTTATAGTAATCTTAGTCCACATGTTTCAAAATTTAATTTCAAGGTTTCAAATCACTTAAAAATATGAGATGCTATTAACACATTTTAAAAAGTTATACTAATATTTCTTGAGTTCCTTAAAAAATAAAATTATGTGGGAATTCATTTATCTATATAACCATTAATGGGATTAGAAACTGTAATAATTTATTGGTAGATCTAACAAGTGTAATAATATGTACATGCCTAATTCAATGAGTAATTTTACTTCTAAGAATTTATCCTGCAAATAAACTTTCATAAATAAATATATATATATATATATATATATATATATATATATATATATATATGTGTGTGTGTGTGTGTGTGTGTGTGTGTTATAGAATGTTTATACCATTTGTTTTTATGACTATGGCAAAAAAGCTATATATCTACGTGGTATTAGTTAATTATGTTATTTCACATCCAAAAAAAGAACACTACACATTTCAATATTAAACATACAAATTGTACATATATTTATGTACATATATATTGAACTGAGAACACATGCAAAATACAAAAAAATACATTTTGGAGTTCACTTTTCCACTCACGTCTCACTCTTGGAAGTAGTTTCTAGGCCCACTTCTCTAATGAAGTTGCTCTGTTATAATTTAGAAATGTTGAAGGAAGTATTTCACGTTGTCTTTGGGTTTGAATTGGCTACAGCAGATAATTTTATTATATTTTATTTAGCTGCATGGTAGGAATGGGCAAAACTAATCCATAATTTGTATGGTTTTCATTTTAATAAAATTTTTAGTGTGGTTCTGATTAACAGTTGAGTGACAGCTTTTGTGATTAAACTTCACATATATTCTGTAAAGTTAATGAAAGAAGGCAATAATGAAATAATCTAGATTATCTTTACCTTCCTCCACTAAGCAACCAAAAGAATGTAAAAATGTTAAAACAATGCATTTTAGCAAATGACAATAGGTCACCTGTGACTACGATCTTTGTTAAAATTTTTTTTATTCATCAAAATGACCTACTGTTTTTTAACATATTTAAATTATTTTTAAATTAGTTACATTTTATAAAATACCATTTTTATTTGACAGCAGTCAAATGACTTAATGAAAAAGTGTAAATATGCTTCATAATTTTTATTATAAACTCTCAGTAATCTGTCATGTTCAAAGATAACATTCTTTCCTAAATTCAGCATAATATTGTATGCCCTGAAACATTACTAAAAATAATAACTTATGTAGTGCATTAATAAATAGACTGACCTGACAATTTTTTGAAAATGTAACCACTGTTATATTTATGGGAGAAATTAAAATTAATCTTGTCTTGTTTTTGTCTCAACACTGGTGACAATCTTTTAACTGCTTAACATTCTATCTTGGAAAATTCCTTGTATAAACAGGGTGCCAAAAATATGTATACACATATTAAGAAAATAAAAAACTATATTAAAATTGAAAGACTCAATATATACTGATCACAAAAGATGAATACAAATCATGTGTATACCCTTTTTTGGCACCCCCGTATGTCACCTACAATTTCTAAGAGGTTACCTAGGCATGACTAAGTTAATAATGAGACTAGTGTTAAGTCAAATACAGCAGGATTTTCCATTTTCCCACCAATAACCTTAAAATGCAATGTCTGTTGTTCAACATATTATAGAAGTATGCAGAGGCAACTCTTAAAATGACTCTCAAATTTATAATGACTCTAAACTGTGGTTAATACACTGATGTATAGTGACTTTTATTTAGCTTAATAATAACTAGGAAATTAAAAAAAATGTTCTCCACTTTGCCTATTGCTAAGGTTCTTTTCAATTTAAGTGTATAGAGTCATGTGTGGCAATTATTGAGTCTTCGGAAAAGTCATGACGTATTTAGTCTATGTTTTTCAAAGGTCATTTTTTATATAAAGAACAAAGATCAATCAATGATATATTGCCCTTTTTGTTTGATAACCTTTTGCCATCTTTCAATGAGCTTCATAATTCCTCGTTCATAGAAGGACCTGTCTTTATTTGTGAAAAACTGAACAAGTTGCTTATTTACAGGCTCATCTGAATTGAACGCTATACCACACAAGGAGTTTTGAAGAGAGTGATACAGGTGGAAGTCTGATGGTGCAGGGTCAGACGAGTATGGTGGGTGTGGCAACACATCTCATCCAAGCTCCAGTAATTTTTGATGGGTGACCAAAGTTGTGTGTGGTTTTGTGTTGTCACAATGGAACACAACTCCATTAATATTAACAAGCTCTGGACGTTTCTGGATGATGGATTCGTTCAAACTTTCCAATTGCTGACAGTACAAAATTGAATTGAATGTTCCTTGGTTCCTTGGTAGGAGCTCGAAAACCACAACACCTTTAAAATCCCACCACACTGAGAGCATAACCTTCCTCTGATGAATGTCTGCTTTTGATGTCGTTTGAGGAGATACATCACATCAGGACCAAGACCGTTTGTGCACCACATTATTGTAAACAATCCACTTCTTATCACCAGTTATCAGTCACTTCAAAAAATGATCATTTTCCTCATATTTAATGAGCATATTGCAGATGTTTACATGCATCGTCAAATGAACTTCTTTGAGTTCATGCGTAACCCAAATATCGAGCTTGCTTATGTATCCCAGCTTCTTCAGGTGGTCGTGAACACTTGAATGATGGATGTTCAATGTTTCTGCACTCTCTCGTGTCATGTAACATGGGTTTGACTCAATCAATGCCTTTATTTTGTCCTCATCAAACCTCGGTAGGCCTCTCTGACTGAGGAGCATCATTGAGGTCAAAATCACCAGCACAGAATTTCGGGAACCATCATTGGCACTGACATTCTTGTAGAGCATTGTCACCGTATTATACTTTATGCAACTTTTCACAAGGTTGATGTACGTTCTTCCTTTTATGGAAGTAAAACAGTAAAATATGGCAAAAATGCACAATTTGGTCTTCCATCTTCAACTTGTAAAATCTCCAAAATTCAACCAAATCGCTCAATTTTTTTTTAGAATGAAGCTAGAATTGTCAGCTGTCAAATGACACAGCAATCACATAGATGTGAATGACTCTAGTACTTCCAAAAATGAACCAGTGCCATCTGTTGCAAACATGCGTCATGACTTTCTGGCAACCCAATATATGACATATTTTCTCGCTCTCAAATTCAGTGCAAGCAATGTACCTATGAAACATTGCATGTGGTATAATATAACATAGTTATCAAAGACCACCTTGAATTGCTGTGTTTTTTTGACTGTAGAATATAGCTATATTTTAATCTCCCCTGATAGGAGATAAATGACAAAGGTACAGCTCATGTTAAAAAATCTAATCATATTAATTTTCTATATTGACATTATTTTATACAGCAAAATTTAATGTCAGAGCTGCCGTTGCTAGCTATATGGAGAAATACAAGCACCATAATCAACAATAAGTTTATTTTCCAGCACACTAGGCAGAAATGTAGCCCCCCATAGGAAAATAAAAATGGAAAAGCAAATTAAAATGGATTTGAGCCAGTACATAGCTGGATCAATATCTTGTACCCACAGACCTGCTTAGCAAAGGTTCTGTAGCTATTCTGCAATCTTATTACTTCTACCAGATGACCAAATGCCACCTATGCATATTTACAGATAAGGCAAAGAATACAATCAGAAAGGACAAAGAATAAAAGCAACTCTCAAAAGTTGTTAATAATAACAAGACACAACCTTGTTATCAATCAGAATTATAATTAAATATTTCCCTACATCATTATCATTTTTAATTAGGAGGACTTCCCAGGAATTTTTTTATCTATACATATTCAAAGGTTATTTTGGTTTCTAAAAATTCATTCCTTCCCTTAATGACAGTATCATCAGCATTAAGGGTGGTCCCTGATTGGCTTATAAAAATTCTGTTATCTCATCCCATTTTCACTGTGATTAGTTCAGCTCTGGACTACACATCTAACTAAAACCTTCAGTGCACACAATTCTCCTGGCCATACAGAAAGGCTCAGAATTATGTATGTGAAGAGTAACCTATTTCTCAATTCAATGTTTAATGAAAGAATGTCTCTCTCTGGCCACATGGAAATTGGTGATATCACTCATTGGTGGATAAAGCCTTGTTTGTAGGCTTCTCTATTTCTGAAAATTTCAATTATATGAGCAAATAACTTCCTTTTATTATTTAAGTTAGTTGGTTGGAGTAGGGTCTTCTAACAAATGCAATTGAAAAATATATATACTGTATATTTGTTGAGTAATACTGACTGTAAGAAAATCATGCTGGATATCTAATGAATACTTGTATGAGAGCGAAATGGGCTGTTGATTGCCCTGAGAAAAAGTAACCAATGCATTGGTTTCCAGGGAAATTAAAGGACTTTCAAAATAGGTTTATAAACATAATCGGGAAATAGAAGATGTGTGAATTAATTATTTAAACATAGGCCAAATATAGTTGGCAATAAGGCCCAAGAAATCAAGAGAATGGGTGACTTATGCAAATGAAAGAACAGTTTATTAAAGATGAGAGCAAGAAATTGAGAGTGTAGAAAATGAGAGGATCATGTATCGGCACATAAAAATTACTCATGATTGTGTCAGGATGTGAAATGGAAAGGAAGACTAAGCTAAGCATCAAATTTGTTAGCAAATAAACTGGAACAAACTGCATTTTGCTAAACGATATAAACAAGATGAAAAACAGTGGGACAGTGAAATGGCAGGAGTCATTAATTGGTAAATTTTTTGTTGTGGGATACATGTTCACACTTGTAAGCATACACTCATATATACTCAATATACATCAAAATTGAATTATAAATTATTATTGGTTATCTTAACATATACTATACAACTATACAATTGCAAATTTGCCAAGTTAATAATATCCTTTTTAATAATAGTTTATAATTTTCACATTCTATATAACTTAGTAGAGGATATTAATCATAAAAATATGACAGCCAGTCTTCAATAATTTTTGAAATATTAATCATCTGCTATGGATATAGCCAATATTTTTTATCAGAGATAACATATCTCTAGTACAGTTAAATGTTAACAAGCTAAAAGAAAATCCATTATCACCTTTTATTTTTGAGAATATAATGAGACAATTTACTTCTACATCTAGCTTCTTATTTTGCCTGAAATGTGTTTAATACAAAAATCATTGTTGGAACTTGATAAAAAATGAACTCTTCTTTCTATACTAATCAATTATTTTTTGATGAGATTTTTATTGCTCAAAAGGTATTCTACATATGACTCATCTTTTTTGAAATGTTTTCAATAAATTCATAGGATAATTTTTCACTGTATCTGTGTATTTTCTCCTTCCATTACTTTCTCTAACACACCCTTGAGTTCTTAGTCAGGCACTGCCTTGAAGACTCAGTGAACTGAGGCCTTTTAGGTTTTTTTTGCTCAATGTTCAGCACTTTTTTTTTTTAATATTTTATTGGGGAATTGGGGGGATGGGAACAGCGCTGGGGAATTGGGGGAAGGGGAGCAGACAAGTTTCTGTCGTTTTGTTCTTCAGTCTAGTTGTGGAGGACGTTGCTTCACTGGCCCAAGTTGGCACATTCATTGCGCTCTTCCCAGGCGAGGCACATCAGTCGCCGGCTACTGGATGGCCACTTACTGCAGCTGCTGGCTGTTCATGCTTGCTGCTGGCTACATACGGTAGCCCATGGCAACCCACTGCCACAGGGGCTGCAGCCTAGCCATCGCCGGCAACTCATGGCAGCCCAGCTCCAGGTCGAGCTGTTGTTCAGCATCTTAGCTGTAGAGGGCAGTATCACTGGCCCTCATATGTGAGATCCAAACTGGGGCCCTCTGGCGTCCCAAGCCAGTTCTTAACCATCGTGCCACTCGGCCGGCCCTGCACTTTTATTTATAGCACATACACTTAGGAAATAGGATCCCATCATACTGACACTTAAATGATCAGAAATTCAACTACAAATTCTCATATCAGTACAAAATTATAATGCTTAAAAGGTTTTTTTTGTTGTATAACACGACTCCATGCAACAAACAACTTGACTAACAATATTTAAAAAAATATTTTTAAAGCATTCGGCTTAACATTGATGGGGATAAATGCATCTTGAGTGCATTGATACATGTATAGAGAACTTCAAGAGGAAATTTTGCCTTTCAGGATATTCTGATTATATGCAATTTTCAAGTCATGTACCAACTTTGAAGTTTAAACATCAGACATTGAGGAAATCTGTTACATTATCAGAGGGACTTACAAACTGAGAATATAAAGATTAGAAAGTTTACATTACTTTTCCAGGTACATACTAATAGTCAATCACAAAAAATAAATGTTTGTCTAATTTTGATTTTATTGTTTTAAATATTAATATTAAAAATCTTTACCCCCTTTTATGTGCCAAACACAGTCCTAAGCACTTCTTATGTGTAATTCACTTTTCAATACAAAACAACATAAGAGGTAGTGATTATTACTATTCCAGTTAAAGATGAAAAAGGGGGATACAAGTAATTGACTCAAGGTCACATAGTCAGGTAAGGGTTGTGTGAGTGCTTGTTCTTTTCATGCTGTTGTGTCTCTTCCCACCTCAGCTTATCACCTTCCGACTGCCTTTCCAGCCCCTTAGTATGTCAGTTGCTCACTTCTCTGTCTCTCTAATGTTTTCCAAAAGGCTTCTGTGAACCTTGCAAGTTCCTGGAAACTTCATCAGAATCCATGCTTGAAGCAGATGAACTCTTTTCTTTAGGCTAGTCCTAGTTTTGGAACATTTTTAAAGTAAGATGTTTTAAAATAAGGCACTAAGAGATTTGCACTACCTGAAGGTTTTTCTGCAGCTCTTGCACTCTGTAACCAGGCCAACATTAACAATTAGTTTATTGCATTTTATTCCTCTTTCTTCCACATCTGTATACATTTTAGAGGAAGATATGAGCACAGAGGTACTTAGTATCAACAAGGTGATCCGTTTTGTTACTGCTTTTGGGTAAAAAAGCATTGTCATGGCAGAAAGCCAGTCTTATCTCTCTCTTACCTCATATTAAGCTGGTTTAATGGGCTCACATCTCTGTGCTCTTTAGTGATAATATCACAGTTATTAGAATTTTGGAGAGAATATTTGAACACTGATTTTTGTCTTTTCTTTCTTTTCATTTTTTCTCTTCCTTTAAATTTCATCCTTTGCATAGCCTTGTTTAATGTGAGGTAGGGCTAGGTATTCTGCAGCTTTTTCTTGTTTTGTTTTGTTTTATATCACATGGATCCAACCTAAGAATGTTATCATGGAAGTGTGTTGAGACCCAGAGACTCAGAAAATTGTTGAAATCTGTTGTTTTATAGAGTGACTGCCTATGTACACACACACACACCAGACATGCACAGAGCCCATAGGCTGAGCTGGTTGGGAATCATCCCTTTCAAAGGACTTCCACGATGCCTATATAGCTTGTCTATCTTTCAAATTCCCTTCTTTCCAGCCCACTTTCCTAAGTTTGGAAACATTAACCTAGTCTCATAAATCTGACTGTAATTCTTTCATAATGTTCCTTTCTCATAATTAGCTCAAAAATATAAAAATTAAAATCTAATAATTGACAATCATTTTTCTTTGCTTGCACTACTCATATGACACTTCTCTATAGATATGTCAGATCTCATCGCCTGGAGTTCAAATGAAATCAGTAAATTTAAGTAAACTTCTGAAAAATCTAAACCACAATTAATTCTTCTCATATTATACACCACATGCTCACTCCTTTTCAGAAAACTATGCCAAGGCATTATTGTATTACAGTTCAATTTCAAATCCAACTTATGTAATTAGCATAAAAATTGAACAGCGAAAGGTAAGCCTGGCTAAAATGCTAAAGAATTTAGGATCTTATAATAGTTTAAATATGTTTCCATAATTTAAAGCTGTGATAACACATGGACAACAGAAAATGAATGCAAACATCAGTCAGAGAAGAAGAAATAGTTATATCTAATTGGGCAGAGTGGTGCAGAATGGCACTTTCCCATGCCAAGTGAATGACAAAGATATTGCCTATCTGTGGCACATGTAAAAGGACCTCAGAAGTACGTGGCTCCGAAGTCCAAAATCAACAACCACATGCTTAAACATTTGAAGAGACACAATAAACTGTTGCTAAAAGTGAGATAATACAATCTGAAAATAACAGTTCTTAGAATTTTTCTATAATGAGTTTCAAAATTTAACGAATCCTTAAAAATATGATGGAGGGCCCGGCCGGGTGGCTCAGTTGGTTAGAAAGTGAGCTCTGAGCAACAGGGTTGCCGATTCAATTCCCACATGGGATGGTGGGCTGTGCCTCCACCCCCCCCCCCCAACTAGATTGAAAGCCATGACAGGACTTGGAGCTGGGCTGCGCCCTCCACAACTAAGATTGAAGGACAACAACTTGACTTGGAGCTGATGGGTCCTAGAAAAACACAATGTTCCTTTCCCCAATTATCCAACACTGTTCTCTTTCCCAATCCCCCAATAAAATCTTTAAAAAAAACAAAGATGATGGAGTGCCTAAGTACGAAAGTCTGACAATTAAGTTAGCAAACCTGTTGCAATGAAGTTGCTAATCTTTTTTGATATCAGAGGAATTATTCATTATGAATTTGTACCAACCGGACAAACGGTTAACCAATTTACTATTGGAACTGCTAAAAAGGCTGAGTGAAAACGTTTGACGACCTGAACTTTTTGACAATTCATGGCTCTTGCATCATGACAATGCACCAGCTCACACGGCACTGCCTGTGAGGGAGTCTTTAGCCAGTAAACAAATAACTGTATTGGAAAACCCTCCCTACTCACCTGATCTGGCCCCCAATGACTTCTTTCTTTATCAAAAGATAAAGGAAATATTGAAAGGAAGACATTTTCATGACAATCAGGACATCAAAGGTAACAGGATGACAGCTCTGGTGGCCATTTCAGAAAAAGAGTTCCAAAATTGCTTTGAAGGACTAGGTGCTGGCCTCAGTGCATAGCTTCCCAAGGGAAATACTTTGAGGTGTCCATAGGGATATTCAGCAATGAGGTATGTAGCACTTTTTCTAGGATGAGTACATGAACTTAATTGTCAGGACTCGTATATAGAATCACCTTCACTCTGTCAACTGGATTATTTTAAATATGCTTGAAGTATAGTGACCTCCGCTTTTTTAAAAAAGAAAAATTCCACAACATATTATGCACTTTTTCACATCCCATTTACCAACTATATGTTCTAATATAGTTTTTATTCCCATCATGACACCAATGTATTTTTTATGCTATGTTTAGTGAACATTTTTAAAGAACTCATTTTATCAGACACTTCAACAAAACTGAATACTCGCTCTTTAGTATTTATAGCACAATGCCATCCAGACTTTCTACACCTCTCTGGGAAATTTTCTTACTCTGTCTCACTGACTAAAATGATCACTAAATATTAGAGCTGCTCAGTGCTCAAACTACATAAGATCCTTTTGGATTTTATTACAGAGCATTCCCTTGGGCAAGTCTGCAACATTCCCATGGGATTTAGAGGACAAGAAAAACCAATGCAAACACAGGACACTCCTGCTAGCTGTTGGGCCACAAGTAATCTAGTCACCTATCTCTGACCGAGGAGCCTCCAACATTTTGCCACATCTATGAAACTGGCAATCTGTAATATTGTATTTATAAAATAAATTTATATATATATATATATATATATATATATATATATATATATATATATATATATATATATATATGGTTGTTGTTGTTGTTGCTGTTGTTTGTTTGTTTGTTTTTCCTGGCACAGATCTCCTAACACCCTTGGAATTTTTGAAGTAACAAGAGCAATAATGGTGTCTTATTTATAACAAGCCCCTTTCAACCACACCTGAGTTTGTGTAAACAAGGTGACTTTTGGAAAGCCTAAGGATGGATACTAGTTGCCAGGGGAACCAACCTTGTGATTACAGGGCTAAAAGTATCAGTCCTACCCCTTGACCTCTGGAGTGACAAGAAGTTTCAGCAGTGATGTAGTGTTGTGGTAGAGTATTGAGAGCTGAGAAGACATACAAGGGGCGTTTTTCCTTTACATAGTCTGACATGCTAGCTTGCAAGTAGGGTAAAAGCAGACACCTCTGTTGCTGGCAAAAATACAACAAACTAGTAATTGATCTGATCTCTTTGAACAGAGGACTGGGAAGTTTGACCTATCTATATAATTGTTTTAAATATTTTTCATATGTATATGAAGAAAAAAATACATATACACATATATTATAATAACAAAATATTACTTGAATTTGAAAGTAGATAGAGGTAGCTATACTAAGGAACACAATTTTATTTTTATTTTTTTCATTACAAATATTGCTGGGGCCATAACCTAATCATAAATAGGAAATAATTTATATTGCATATATACTGGAGTTGCCAAGAAAAATGTATATAAGTAGACACTTTGGTCAACATTGCTCAAGTAGTAGTTTGCTGTAATCAGAAGTGTCTGGATGCTGATGGTAACCACTTTGAGCACCTCTTGTAATTGCAGAAGTCAAACATTCCTCTTTTGTTATCAGTATATATTGAGTATTACTATTTTAATACAGTTTTTTCCTTTCTTAAAATGTGTATACATTTTTTGGCACCCTCTCTATATATTTAAAAAGCATGTTTGCTTTAAATTTCTTGGAACTATGAGTAATTCATAAAAAACCACTGTTGGCAAACAATGTTACTTCCAAAAAATTCACATAATTTTATATAATAATCAGAGGAAATCTTTCCTTTTCTCAACTTACAGATGCTCATTTGGCTGATGATGCATATCACAGACAATAATGGAAATAATTTTGTACAATGAATGGGCAGTTGCATTACATTTATAGAGTAGGAAACATTTCAAGTTAATATTTCCTAGCATGAATATAGGTTTAGGACAATCTTTCTTAGCTAAGCATGTTTGAATCACTTGATTGGTGGTCAGGATGACCTGTGTTGATGTGCATACCTCTCCATTTATTTGAAGCTATATTGGGTAGTAGCAAACATAGTCACTAGAGGTTTGTTTCTTTCTCTTTCCCTTCCTTCCTTCCTTCTTTCTTTTCTTCCCATCTTCCCTTCCTCTCTTTCTTCCTTACTTTCATTCTTTACTCTGTCTTACTGTTATGCATGTTATATTAATAAAACCTAACATGTTTGTTTAAACTTACATTGATTTTTAAATCAACACTGATTTTGAACAGAGCTACCCTCTCAAGCTCCAACTTAATTTATATTGATTTTTTTTACTTTGTGATGTATATCAAACTGTGTCTTTCCTATTATAGACCAAGAACATAAAATGTATTCAATATAATAATATGATTTGCAATTTAATTACAAATAATTTTTGATTTCCAAAATTAATTCTTGCCATTTATATAAAATTATATTTTAGATAATTTCAAAATATTTATAAGTATTTTTACTCTATTATAGGCACTAAACTTCTTCAGGAAGGGAGCCTGGAAGTCTGGCATTTAAAAGAAATGTTGGACTAAACAGAAACCCTATGAAGTTATGGATTTAAATTAAAACTCATTTAAAGTTTATGTTTTTGGAAAGTTGTATTTCTTAGAGGTCTAATTCATAACTGATAATAAAAAAATACAATTGAAAGTGCATCCCATCTCTCTTCACACGTTTGAAAAACCCAAATCCAATTATATAAAAGGTTTCTACTTTACTGCTTAACATGCCTGAGATTTCTAATATAAATATATGGGATCACTGATCTGTTGTTAGTAAACCATATTTACTTAATTATTTTCATAGTATATTTTTTTATCTATTTAATTGTACATTATTTAAAATACCTTGTATACATAAGACAATTTGTTATAAATAACAGTTAAGTTAAAATGATGGTTGTTTTCTTTGAGTTTGAAGTTTAGTGGTTGAGATTAATATAAAAATATTTTATTTATTAAACAAAACAAAATATGAAGTTGCAAGCATGATAAGTGCCAATAGAAAAAAAAAGTTAAATGAATATCACATAATTAATTGTATTTAGATTATAGATTAAAGCCCAGGTAGTCAAACTCTAGAACAACCTATAGCACCTTGAAGCTTTACTGTGTCCTATTTTAAGTAGATATTAATGAAAGATAGAGGGATATTGATTCCAGATAGGGGAAAATACCATGTGATACCATTGTAGACAGAGAGAGAGGTGTGTGTGTGTGTGGGGGGGGGTTGTGTGTACATGATCATTATGTCTTTATAGGTGAGTAATAACTTGGAAAAGATAAAAAATGAATGATGGGAGACCAATTTAAGTGTTGTTTTTGTAAATAAGCTAGGCAATGGTAGTAGCTTGAATATGGAAAGTGGTGGTGAGGATTGGGTGACATTGATAGAAATAGATGGTGGTGTGTGTATGTGTGTGTGTGTGTGTATGTGTACGTACCTATATTTGCATGTATGAATATATGTATTAAAACAACACTGGAAAACTGATCAATTACACGTGAAAGGTGACCAAAAAATTTAAAATTTAATGCTAGATATATGGATTGCTTGACTGAATGTTTAGCATTGCTGGTAACTGAGATGAGGGGGAAAAGATCAATTGAGAGAGGGATGATTATGAATTTGTCTTTGGAAATTCTTGATTTGAATGTTGTTGTTGTTTTTTTTAATTTGAATTATCCAAGGATAGCTATGGGCCCAGGATCCCTTTTGTCACTATTTGTAATTCCAATTTCCTTCAAAATCAAATGATATATTTTCTAAATTTGTAGCAGGTCATTTGGCAAGTAAGTGATCTAAACTGATTTGAAGCTATATAGTTTTTATTTTAAAGCTCACTTAATGTAAATACTTTCAAATTTGGGGGTGCTCCATGTACTGGATGTGGTTTCCATAATACCCAGTGTACAGGCCTACATAAAATCTGAAAGCTACGTAATGTTTGTGTTCACAGAGCCCCAGTGGTTGAAATAAGTGGTTGAAATCTACACTGTGTAACGGTTGTATTCACAGGTGTGCAGCATAAAGATGAGAACTACAGAAACAAACTCGGGATTTATTTGCTACAGTTATATAGTAGAGAGGGAACATAAAGTAGGAAGGGAACAAGATCTAGTGGCAAAAGTAGAATCACAGTATCTGAATTCTTATTAGATAAGAATAAGCCTACAAATAGGAAATTGAGGGATGTATCCCATGAGGTAAGAGGAAAATCAGAAAAGTATAGCATTATGGAAGACCAGGGAAAGAATATTGTGAGGAAAAAGGGATAGCCCATTTTAGAATTGGGATATTAGGTTTTTGCTGTTGAGCTTTAGGAGTTTCTTACATATTTGGGAAGTTAACACCTTATCAGATTCATGATTTGCAAATATTTTCTCCCATGCCATTGGTTGTCTTTTTACTCTGTTGTTTCTTTTTACTCTGTTGTTTCCTTTTCCTGTGCAGAATCTTTTTATTCTGATATAGTCCCACTTGTCTATTTTTGCTTTTGTTGCCTGTGCTTAAGTGCCATCTCCATGAAATCATTGCCAAAGTCCATGTCACAAAGCTTTTCCCCCTATGTGTTCCAACAGGTATATGAAAAGATGCTCAATGTCACTTATCACCAGGGAAATGCAAAACAAAACCGCAGTGAGATATCATGCAGGCCTGTTGGGATGGTGATAATCAGAAAAACAAAAGACAATTGGCAAGGTTCTGAAGAAATGGAAAACTATTGTATGCAGTTGTTGAATGCAAAAACGTTGCAGCTGCTATGGAGAAGAATATGGAGATTCCTCAAAAAAATAAAAATAGAACTACCATATTATCTTGAAATCCATAATATCCCTGAAATCACTTCTGGGAATGTGAGTATAATCCAGAAGATTGAAATTAGGATTCTTAAAAGCTCTAAGCACTCTCATGTTCATTGCAGCACTGTTTACGATAGCCAAGATATGGATACAAACTAAATGTTCATAGGCAGATGAATTGATAAAGAAAATGGGGTATATGCATGCAATAGAATATTATTCAGCCTTAAAGAAAAAAAAAGGAACTCCTGCAACATATGACAGTATGGATGAATTTAAGAACATTATGCTAAATTCTTTGCTAAGTTAAGAACATTATGCTAAGCCAGTCACAGAAAGAAAAATACTGCATTTTCCCACTTGCATGCGGTACCTAAAATGGTCATAGAAGCAGAGAGTATAACAGTGGTTGCCAAGCCCTGGGGGGGGACTACATGGGGAGTAGCTAATCAATAGGTATAAAATTTCATTTGTGCAAGATGAATAAGTTCTAGAAGTCTGCCATACAGCATCGTGCCTGTGGTTAACACTAGTGTTGTATGCCTAAATATCTGTTAAGAGGGTCAAATCTAATATTAATTGTTCTCACCCAAATAACATAAAAACAAAGAAAGACATAGTTGGCACTGTTTATCACTGCTGAGAAGATAAGAATTTTAGAATTTTAAAATGTATTTTTGAAATGTATGTTGAGGAAATCATTGTTAGCTTGATGAGAGACAGTTCAGGGGAGTGATGAGAAACAAGCCAGGATGCAGGTGTGAACAGCAAGATAAAAATTTGGTATTTTAATGTGATTTAAACCCATGAAGACCTCTCAATGTATTTCTTGCAGTTTTATAAATGCTACTTTGGAAATTATTTAGACCATGATGAATATAACTAAACCAGGATAGGAAACAAATGAGGGTGGAATAACACAATTCTGTCATGTTATAAATTTGAATTGTAGAAATAAAGGAATTTAAATGACATGGTTATCATTAGCATTGTGATGGCAGCACATATTTTTGAGAACCTATATTAACTGAGATATCTTTAAATATAATACTTCATTGAATACATACCACAACATCTATGATAAAGGTATCCTTATTTTAAGGGTAAGGAAACTAATCTCAAAGATAATCATTAGCAAAAAGAAATAAAAATCACTAGCTTTCCCACAGAAGTACAGGATACATTTTTGAATAAAGATCTGTCTAAATCTAAAATGTCATTCTCTCATTAACTGCACTGCCTTCCTTTTAGACCTCAAATATTTGCAGATGTATATTACGTAATTCCAAGTTATTGTGTTACTATTTTGCAACACATATCCTTTCTGTAATTTCCAAGAATATCATGATTTTGATAGTATTCCAGGGCTTTATAACACTGCTGAGATGCAAGAGGTACATTCTGGGTAGCTTAGAAAACTGGAAAAACATAGAAAATAATCTAAATATGAGTTTTTAATCTCTGTTATTATAGAGAATAACCCAGTGACTTCTTAATAATAATTATAAAATGTACCTGTTACATAAAAAATAAAAAACCAAAACACTAAATAATTACATGTTTAAAAATTATTTTTTGATTACCAATAAAGGTAGCTTTTATTTTTAATAGTTAGAAAAAGGTAATTGAGAAAAGTAAAGGTGAAACCACTTTGTTTTAATTTTTATGTTTTTCACAGTTTGTAAATATTAAATTTTAGAGTCCAGATATATTTGTGGAACTATGTTTTTATGATTTTAAGGTATGGTCTATAAGCTTTGCTGTCATTTGACATTTAAAATTCCATGCTATCTTGACAAAGACTTTTCAGTATCTTCCTGGAAGTCGTTATCAACCCAAAGCTTTTCTATGCTTAACCAAGCTAAGGTGTTGCCTTCAATCTTCTTTTAAAAGGTTTATTTTAGGTAAATGGAAATTCTAGTCCGTGAAGGCAGGTGTTATGAATCATTCAGACGTCAGTGGGTTTCTCCTCTGTTTTAGTCTTTGCAACTCCTAATATCAGTATTACAGTTATGTGTACATTCTCATGGGAGAGACTCAAATGTCTTAATGTAAATGTACTAGACAATGAGGTTTCGTTGCTGTGACATATTTATCTAGAAATTTATGTAAAGCAAAGATGACTAAGTAGTTTAGTAGGTTTATCAGGACAGGAACTACGAAGTGATAGATCATAAACAGTTTAGTATCCCTGAAAAACTGGTTGTGTGGGGCATAATAGGGATGGTGAACCCTGAACCTACATAGCAAAAGTGAAATCAGAAATGACATATTTGATATGAGAATTAGAATATTAGCCTGTTCAGATTATAAAGTACTACTGACACATTTTATGCACAGGAGTTATTTTCCTATTTTACATAAGTCCTTCAGCACCAAACCTAAATGGTAGCTTTTTCACAACTCTGGATACATGTTTTCCATGATATTATTATATTACATTTTTCAGTTGTCATAAGCAATATCAGTAGTTAATAAAAATCCTTAATGATAATTGTGATAAGGATATGCTTGCCACATGAACGCTCCACATATTCTTACATGATGAATGGTGCTAATCTTACTCATTGCATATAGTTATTTATATGTCATAGTTAAAGACAACATATTACTTTAATAAATAGAGGGTCCAATACTCTTTACATACCAAAAAGTAATTAAAGACAATATTAAACTAGTATTTTATTTGGCAGCAAAAAATAAAAAAAGGCAAAACATATTAATGCGACTCTTTTGCCATATGCATTATAGGCATGTTTTATTTCAGAATCACCATATTTTAAGTTGAGGTAGTCACTTGTAATTTTAGGAAGATTGCCCCATTCTATAGTATTTTTCACCAGAAGGCCTGAGAAAATTTATCGACTGATTGTATTTTGCCACTAACACTCTTTTTTCAAGTATTGGATATATAGTAAATTGTGTGTGCCTGTACTGCATGAAGAAATATTAAAATCTTACAAAAGACATCAAATATTTACATTTAATTTTACACAACATATGGTCAAAAAAAGTACTTGAGATCTCTTTATTTGGACTAGCATACCTTGAATGTCTGCCAAAATAATATTTTTATCTGATTAGATAAAAAACATGGAGGTTTATGCATCAGAAAGTGTGTGTGTGTGTGTGTGTGTGTGTGTGTGTGAGAGAGAGAGAGAGAGAGAGAGAGAGAGAGAGAGAGAGAGAGAGAGAGAGAAAGAGTTTGTTAAAGAAAACAAAGTCACTGAGTATTATGGAATGATGGGATTTAATACAGAGCCTAACAGGCTTACTAAATCATTAGAAGAGCTGGGTGAGCAAAGATAAAAAAATAAAATTCTTCCAGAGCAGGTTTCGGCATTCAGTAGTGCCATACAGTGTAATTTGTAGTGGCAGAAACTTAGAAAAACCACTTCTGTCACATGCCGTTTCCACATGCATGTTTGCCATTGCATCATGAAGGATAGAAGCTTTGTTTCTTTTCTTTTTTAAGAGTATTATTTAAGGACTTCTCATTGATGAATCTGATTCATAAACCTGATAGCACATAGCAGTGATCTGAATAATCTTAGTCTCCTTGTTTCCTTTTCTTTTTTCTTTTTTTCAGACTTTCTATACATTGAAAAACATAGAAGGGAGGGATCAGTGGTACGTATCAAAGACAGTTAATCCCTTTGTCTACTCAGTGTCTCTTCATATTAAATTTTTAGCAACAGTAATTGCAACAGCAGCTTCTCTGACGAAAGGGATCTATAACACCACTGAACAAAAAAGATGCACTCTTTACCCATGAAAAAGATCCAAATCCCACTAATACCTTTCTCCCTCGGGGTAATATTTATTTCTCCTCCAGTGCATACAGAATCCCTATTTGATATTTTGTAACTTAGTACCTCATACGCCTTGTAATTTGATAGTCTATGGTTTAATGCAAAGTACCACATAAGAGCATGAAAGAGGAAGGTAACAAGACTACATAAGTAAGCTTATATATATATATATATATATATATATATATATATATATATATATATATATATATACAAATAAACACAACTAAACAACAAAGGATATACATGTAAATTGTACAATGTATATGAACGTTGCTATTATTCTTTCTTTCCTCTTCATCCCCTTCTTTTTCTGCATGAGATGTGCTCTTTGCCCTCAGCCAGTGCGGTTGATTCATATTGTATCTTACCTACTGAGGAGACCCTAACTGTCACACTTGAAAAGTATGAATTATTAATATTCCTGCTAGTATTTGTTGTACTAGGTAACTTTTTACATTAGATATGCAAGTACTAAAAGGTATTATAGATAATCCCCTGGATTCCAGATACACGGCATCTTATCTCACTGTGCAACAGCTGCTCTGTTTGTCCTAGGTAATCAGAATCAGTCACCCTGGCTATAGAGTAATCTCTTTTGCCTGTTTGTTAAGTGATATGAGCTGCTAGAATGGGTCAGATAGCAGTCTTAACATCTAGCTCAATGGACTCATTGTTATATTTTAGTAAAATCATTCTTCTTTAAGAACTAATACCTCTAAATCCAAATACCTATAAATACTTCTAAATCCAAAATTTCAGAGAAGGGGAGACAAAAACATTTCCAAGTGTCTTATTAAGTTTAATAGGACAATTTCTCTATTTCTCTTGCCTCAATTCTACTGCTAGTTTCCTAGTCTAAGAAATATTAATTATATTGTTCTCTGGTTCAAAGGATATATTGCATCTAGTAATAATGCACACCAGCCTTACAGGATATATTATCCCACCTAGAGGTATCATTATGTCTTCAATAGACCATTTCAGAGTTCATATGAGGTCTGACAATTAAGTTCATGAACTTGTTGCAACAATGTTGCTAACCTTTCTTGATATCGCAGGGACTGTTCTTTATGAATCTGTACCAACTGTTTAGTTAACTAAGTTTACTATTTGGAAGTGCTGAAAAGGCTGTGTGAAAAAGTTAGACGACCTGAACTTTTTGCCAACAATTCATGGCTCTTGCATCATGACAGTGCACCAGCTCACACAGCACTGTCTGTGAGGGAGTTTTTAGCCAGTAAACAAATAACTGTATTGAAACGCCCCCCTACCCCCTGTTACTCATCTGATCTGTCCCCCAATGACTTTTTTCTTTACCTGAAGATAAAGGAAATATTGAAAGGAAGATATTCAGGACATCAAGGGTAATACGACAACAGCTCTGATGGCCATTCCAGAAAAAGAGTTCCAAAATTGCTTTGAAGAATGGACTAGGTGCTGGTGTGGGTGCATGGCTTCCTAAGGGGAGTACGTCAAAGGTGACCATAGTGATATTCAGCAATGAGGTATGTAGCACTTTTTCTAGGATGAGTTCGTGAACTTAATAGTCTGACCTCGTATATGGTTAAAACTGCAAATCCTACAAGTATGAGAACATTTCCTCATCATTCTTTCACTGTAAAAGACCCCATGGTCAGAAGCATGACTTAAGATAACTAATGATAAATATGCCGTTCAGTTATTTCATTAATGGTGATGCTGGCTAAAGCATGGTGGGTAATGAAGGACATCCACTTGCAAAATAAGTGTTTATTCCAATACAGAAAAAGCACTACCTTTGTCATGATACAAGAAAACAAATGCAATCACCCCATTTAGGTGACCGGCTTTTGTTGTTGGCAGATGTTACACTCAGCAGTGGTGGTAGCCAGATTGGTCTTTGAAAGATTGCTGAATACACGTGTAATTCCCATTTCAGTTACTATGGTCATGTTATTTTGGGAGCATTTAAAATGTTCTAGCGTAGAACTCTGATGTAGATTTCCATTATAAAAAAACTAAAAACACACAAGCAAACAAACAAAACCCTTGAAATGTTTGCCCTGGGTTTAGTTATTTGTGTGGTGTTATAAATGAGATGAAAACAAAAAGCTTCAGAGTTCTATTATGCAGTGACAAATCATTTGTTATATATGGCCAATAATCAGTGCGAATACAGTCCAAGTACGAACTGAGCCTACAGTTCTAAGGTTAGAAAAACAAGCACGACTTGTCTATTAATGGCTGTTCTTATCAAGGGGTAAAAAGGAAGAGGCAAGTGTTAGTCAGTTTTAATCAGAAGTCAGCAAAAAAGAGTTAAGTCACAATAGTGAAGGGCTTAAAGCCTTTGATAAACTTTCCTAGGTCATAAAGGGGAGAAAATAAGATCAAAATAAAAACAAAACAAAAACAAAGGAATAAAAACCTCTGAGCGACAAAGGCCTTTTGAAACTCCATCCTGTGACAAAGATAAGATTATAAGTTAGGATATTTCCATTTTGATTTCCTATGTAAAGACATTAAGATAGAATACATCATCCATAGAGGAGAATCAACTTTACCAGGATCAAATGTGGATGCTCTGGAGTCAGCTCCCTTACCCATTTTGGTGGCTTAACAGGGACTGAGCCAGTTTGCAGAGAGGCCAAGACACTTGGCTAATGTCAGCGTTCCTGGCAGGCAAAGCTGTACCCAGGGCCCTCACTGTGCATATATGGTCACTTGGAGGCACTATGTGTGCCCTTAGGCAAGCTTGGTGGGGTTCACTATATCTCTTGGAATGTTCCTGGTCACAAGCCCAGGCTGCCAACTGAGGCAGTAACCTTTTCTGGACCTTGAACATGGTGCACAGAGATAATCTTGGGGAACTATGTCATGTGGAATGAGGAGGAGTTGGGCATTCATGGGTCTCTTCAAAACTGTAGCTTATAAGTATTTATCCAATATCTGTACTATATGGTGCTAGTAGTGTGAATCTATATTATAACAGACAAAAAAATTCCTCAGTTCTGTGCAAATAAAATAATCATTTCATACTTCCTTTTTCATGATTTTGTCTCCTTTTCATTCCATTAAATTCTGTGCATTTATCCTGGCTAGTCCCCATACATACTGCAAACTCAGCAGCTGTATTAAAAATAAGGGGTTGGTGATTTCTCTCAATGTAGTTTGATGAATCCCTTAATTAACTAAACCAATGCACAAATATATGCATACATTGCAATATATTTATATACCCTTAATCTTACAGGAGTCATAACAATGCCAGATAGAGGGTTTATAACTCAGCTCATAGCACTCTGTGTAGACTTTGCATGAGTAGCTCGTGTTTCCCTCATTTTCACATTGGTTACAGGAATTCCCTTTATGAATCAGTCATCTTAGCCAGCATGTGTTCAAAATTAAAGTAATTACGTTACTATTAGAATTCATAGATTATCAGACACTAGAAGGCACTATCTGTGCCTTTTTGCTTGTAATTTAGAGCCTATAATAATGTCTAGAATAGTCAAGACAAGGCAAAATGAATAATCAAATGAATAAAATTATACTTATAAGTATTAGTTTTGAAATTTGTTTCCTTTAGAGACTTGAAATAATGAATCAAACTGCAGGTTAACAGGGGACATAGCTAATTTAAAGCATCATATCAACTATTTTAAGCTTAGTGCATTTTATGAACTTGAAAACACATCTAAATGATGTAATATGAATAGTTTCACTTAATTACCACTTACAGAAAATAGAGAAGAAAAATTTAATCAATGGTATCATACTTATTTCTAAGTTTTCAATTTTGAGTGACTTAAAATAGCATTGGTTGAGAAAGTTTCCAAGAAAGAAATAAGTATTACATCAACCAAGCAGCATAAAGTGTATATAAACTTGGAAATTTGGAGTAGGAAAACCTGAATTCAAGCATATTTTCTGTGACTTACTGATGTGTATGACCTTGGGGAAATTGCTCAAACTCATGAAGAACCAGTTCTCATAGTTATAATAAAAAGATTCCAATATGGAAGTCCTTTTTCTTAGGACTGTTGAGAGACTTTAAATCATACATGTTAAACTGCTGATACACTGTGTAATATGTAGATAGTTTAATGTTTGTTATGATTATTCTCATAACATTTTCCAAGAATATAAAAAACATTATCTGATCAATATTGAACAGATGAAATCATTGAGCCCCTAAAAATTATCCTACTGAAAGGAACATTTTAAAAGTAATTGTGAATTTCTACCTTTACTTTTCTTAAAAACTAACAGTGGTAGAAATATCTATTAATTGCATATGCTTTATAAAATGGAAGAATGGCTAAAGAATGTGCTTTACAGAACACAAAGCTAGGTTTATAAACAGATAGCAATGAAAAACTAAAAATAAACTTAACATAAAAGAATAATTAAAGATTGACTAATCAGTCACCAAAATGAGAAAAAATTTTTACAATGTATGAAATATAACATTTTCTTTACAGTTATGAATTAAAATGGAAAAAGTTAAATATAAAGTTTATATATAATAAGTAATCTAAATATTACCACTTGCCTACACACACACACACACACACACACACACACACACAACCACATGCACAGATATGTTTGAAAATTTTATAATACCTATAAGAAGACTATGTGTACAAATTGTACATTTGAGCAAGAACATTATGTACTAAAATATTTATTTTATTTTTTACTTATTTCTTATTTTCTTTTGATTTTTATCTTTTTAAATTTCAAAAGCTACAAGGCTAGCAAGTTGATTAATTATGGACACTTTAATATAAAATCAATACTAATATAATGTGAAAATTACTGTAATATTTGTGTGCATGTAGATTAGATTCATGCATCAGAAATTCATTGACTGTGCTACAGAAACTATAAATGTCTCACTAGATGTTTCTATGAAAAGCAATATATTAATTTTATTGTTCACCAACAAATCAATAAAAATGCATGAGTAAAAAGATAAATGCAGTTTATCTTTATAAAATAATGCTTGTGTGAGTGGACCTTGAGTGATTTTCCTCTAATGCCAGTCAACTTTTCCCTTGAGTTTCACTACATTCAACATTATTCTAGCTTTAATTTTTGTAATCCAAAATGATTTTTCCCAACCACAGGAAATGTTTGTGCATTGCAAAACTGAATTATATGAATTATAACATAGGATTGGTACATAAAATTTTTCAAAAGATCCTCTGATGCAATATTTTATATCTTGTTCAGTATTTAATCACATAACATTAGCTTTTCCTATGGGCCGAAGAGGGAAACAGGCATTGAGATGACCCAGAATGCTACAGAAATCACATATTGTAAATTCAAACTAGAGAATGTTTTCATATGGATGGCAAGAAAATTCATCTGGTAAAATAAAAATCAACATGACTGATTTCTCCTATCTGACAGAAATCTAGCACTTCTTGATCTTTCCATTTATAACATGTTCATGTTCACAGTTAGTTCAATTTCCAAATGTTTTACACGTTTATTATTTGTTTTGTTTTCTTCCCCTTACAGATTTACATCTGTTCTAGCATTAAGAAACTCAGGTCAAACTATGTCACATGAATTAATGAGTATAGGCTTAAAAGGTTTATAAAATTTAAAATAATGAAAACAAGTAGAAAATTATTAAGATGTTGTTATAGATAACGTACTATGTATTCATTAAACATACGCAGCAGAGGCACTCTAAATTAGGCACTGTGTTTGGAAAATAAAAAAGTAAAAAAACAATTTTATATTGGTGATACTAACATGTAAAGTTAAAAAAAAGAAAGATGAAACGTTTAATGAATATTTTAACAGTGTACTCAGAATGACAAAAAGGAGTGACAAAATGTTAGTTTAAATGATGGTGGCATTTCAAAGGTAGAAAATATATGGGAGATCATTCTAATTAAGAGAAATAATACACAGAAACTTCATTTATATTGGACATTGTTTGCCAAAATCTCCAAAAAGAGGGATTTGGTTACATACATTGAGTTAAGCCTGTAAAATCTAATGCTATTTTGGCAAATAAAAATAACACAGTTTAATTTTTTAATATGGAAGATGCTTATAAATTTTAATTAACAGTATGCTATGGGAGAGACTAACTACAAAAGAGTGTGCTTTGAGAAAGAGGTAGTATGATCGTTCCAAAATTTCCAGCAAGATAGGCTTAATTTTCTCAATATGGAATCAGACATTGGTTGAGAGGCATTAAAAGAATGACAGAAAATTATAATCCTCAACACTATGAATTATAAATCCATAGATACAATAGAAGAAGACTTGGCAATGAGGAGAAGTTGGAATTCATGGTTTTGTCTTATTAATCACAGTTAATAATAAGCATTCTTGTGCAACACTCCACAGCAGGAGCATGAGAAGGAAAAACAGCTTGCTTATTGGCTGTTTGCACAGAGGCTGACCAAGACTGCCTTACCTTTCCCCTCAGCTTCACTAAACTTAAGGTACATTTATTCCTGGCTGTAGGTCCCTGACCTCCGTTTTTATAGAGCATTTGCTTTAGAAAACTACTTGCAATTGCAATTTTTTTTTCTGACCCTTTGAATAATAAATCTTTCCCCAGCCTATGTCTATAGGACCTAGCAGTTATCCTTTAAAATGTAATAATCAAGAATGACAGAGCTCTTATCTCCCAGCCTTTGTGAGAGGGTAGAAGCCTAACTTCATTAAACACCAATTAGCAAATACACATAGTAGTCACATTGACCAATTTCCCCTTTGATGTGCTCTAGGGTAAAGCCTCCACTAGCTCACCCAGCACTCAGAAACTCCCCTGCCCTTGGTTTTGCCAGACTTAAATTCAATCTCAGTCCCTTATTTAAATAGTCACTTTTATCCACAGCTTTACTGACGTATGACTGACAATAGAAATTGCACATAATTAGGTGGTACAATATGACTTTTTTGTTTGTTCCTGTGTAACTCCATCAGGTGCACGTTTTCTTTGACATCATGTATGCTGTAAGGATTAAGGGACACTGCACTCAGAATAAATAATAAAAATGTTCACATCTATTTTTGTTTTGTTTTTTAGGCATTTCATATATTTAGAGTTAATCCTGCTGTCCAGTGTGAGGTGCTCTTTGAACTTGACTAAGTTTCAGATGACTGCTTTGCTTCCGTAATTTATTTGGTGTCTATTCTGTTTTACTGACCTGTGATGCCATCAATTTTATATCTAATTTCATCCATGTCTCTGGTTCTGTTTTTGGATGTAATATTTGTTCTGCTGTTAAATAGCACATTTATGGACTATGGAGTGACATCGTTTAATAATTGGTGATTTATCCCACAATTTACTATCTGGAGGAGCATGTTCCTTCTCATATTTTATGGTTAGTTTCCCTGGATAGAAATGTTTGTTTAATTGATCATACAAATTTTAGATTCATATTTTTAGTTCTTGGAAAATTAACGTAATTATATATTGACTATGGTCACATTAAATTTAAAATTAAACATAATAAGGCAATTTTACAATTTTGAGTCTTCCTGAACATTTGCTTATGCAATTGCTCACATCTTGTTTGCAAGTGCCGACTCTTTAAGAATGTGTGGGGGCCAGCTGAGTGGTGCGATGGTTAAGAACTGGCTTGGGACGCCAGAGGGCCCCGGGTTCAGATCCCACATATGAGGGCCAGTGACACTGCCCTCCACAGCTAAGATGCTGAATAACAGCTCAACCTGCAGCTAGGCTGCCCTGAGTCGCTGGCAACGGCGTAGGCTGCAGCCCCTGCTGCAGTGGGTTGCCATGGGCTACCATATGTAGCCAGCAGCCAGCGTGAGCGGCCAGCAGCCACCATGAGCTGCCATCCAGAAGCCGGCGACTGATCTGCCTCGTCCGGGAAGAGTGCAATGATGGTGCCTACTTGGTCCATTGAAGCAACGCCCTCCACAACTAGACTGAAGAACAAAGGACAGCAACTTGTCTGTTCCCCTTCCCCCAATTCCCCAGCACTGTTCCCATCCTCCCAATTCCCCAGCACTGTTCCCATCCTCCCAATTCCCCAGCACTGTTCCCATCCTCCCAATTCCCCAATAAAAATCTTTAAAAAAAAATAGAATATTTGGAAATTTGCTTTATATAATGATTGCATATTCTTGCATAATTTACTCATATAGATTTGATTTTTCTTATTGTTGAAGCAAATTAATCTCTTAAATTTTATTTTCTAAAATATATTTTTGTACATATGTCAGACAGTGATCTTTGTAAAAAAAATTTTTGTAGGCTATTTGTTACTGAAATCTATCATCTGTGTGGATTTCTTGTTTTTCTTTTCAGTTTATTTTCTTGGGTTTTCTATGTAACGATAATTACATGTTTTTCTTCAACAAATACTTACTAAGTTGTTAATATGTGTTAGATGCTTATAGCATATCAGTAAATAATTCATCAAAGACTCCACTCTTCTTGGATCATACTTTCCAGCAAAGCAATTCAATATGTAAAAATGTGTTATGTATATTTTAGATAAACACAAATGTATATTAATATGAAAAGATATGACTGAGAATGACAAATTAAAAATAATGATTATTCTTGTGGAAAGGAAGGAGGACATTGGAAAAGGGATAACTACATACAGATGTATTTAACTATATTTGTAATGTTTTATTTTTTGCCATATGGGTATTTGGATATTATTTTTTCTGTAGACTCAAAGTGAAAGCTCTTTGCCATACTGCCCAGGTATGTGAAAGATTGGTGTCAAAATGAAAAATTAAAAGACTTTGTACAAAAATAGTTTTGAATAAGGGTTAATATAGGACAGCCCTTTATAACAACTAATAAAAGAGGTTATTTTTTCAATACTTCTCAATATTTTGGGTGAACTAATCTTTTCCCATTAAAAATGTTAATAGATATCATTAACTGCACTGTTCATTCTAACTTGAAATAAATGAAAAGCCTACATATGGAGTTTGACCTTTAAATGGAAATTGAATTCATATGTGTTTACACATACATAATATATATTAACTTTTATTTTCACCCTTGTTGGTTTGCAAAACAAAATTGAATATGCTGATTAATTAATGAATTGTCCAAATGCCACCTCATTATTGTTAAATATTGAGGCAGTTTCCATGAAGGGTTGTGTTTTAGAAGGTATGCAATAGTGCATACATATAGAATCTGATCAATTATTTTTCCTTGTGTTCAATAAATCTCTGTCATGTTTTAAAACTAATAAAAATTAATTTCAGAAGTAACTGGTTATATATGTGCATATATACATAAAATTTTTAAACATATATTATTTTAATTTTGACTTTCATTTCATTCCAAAGAGGTGAAAAAGAAGAGGATTTAAATATCTCCTAAGCAACTAATATAAAAACACTAAATCAAAGTAATTCCTTATCTTAACAATTAAAAGTAAATCAATATGTCATAATACATCACTACATATTTACTCAAATTTACACTTAATGTAATTAATCAGAATATAAATTTATTAGAATTATGTGGAATATGTTTTTTATATTACACTTCTATATTGTTTTAATAGCTTTTGGAAAATTTAACTTATGGAAAAAATTATAAATATGTTATCAGTTTATTTTTAATTGAAATTATCGGGTATGTGTTATTAGTTTGGAGAACAATTTAGCCAGGCAATTATTTTTATTCTCTATTTCTGTAGTTTTCCACACCAAAAAATAACAATAACAACAACAACACAAAACAAAAACTGTCTATGTTTTACCCTTTATATAGTAGTATATTCTTTGAAATACAACATTTACTGCCTCATCACAAACAGAAGGAAGAATATTATGATAATAAGCACTCCTTCATGCAACGTAAAATTCCCACACCGAATTTAAGACAGAATGAGATATAAAACAGGTATTTGATTAGCAAGCCAGGATCCCTGGGTCCCAGTTTATTTATCCAGCCACATGCTGCAGTTAAAGTTGTTGGTGTTCACATAGGAAGAGTACACACTATGCCATAAGCCCTGGGTTTGGCTGGAACACTTGAGAGCAATAAAGCTTTATTTATAAGTGTACAAGTGGCACAAAGTGTGTACTAAAGAAGAGGAAGTGGTCTATTTAGTGGCTTTCCTCTGTGTGCGTATCGTAATCATGCTTTCTAAATGTTAATTGTTTTATCAGAGGGAAAAACAAGATGAATTAATATAAGAGATAGTCTAGTGATGGAAAGAGAAAACATTTCCTCTGGGTGTGTGTGTATGTGTGTGTGTGTGTGTGTGTGTGTGTTCCGCCCACTATATCCCTCCTTCCCAATAACTTCTCCCAGGTTATATCATTGGAAACCCATTTTCCTGCTGCTTTTAGAGTGACAGAGACAATGATAGCTGAGTTTCCTCCTCCTGCAGGACAAAATTCCTTTGCAACTCGCTCCTTTAGTCTTTAGCCTAATGGATTGTTTATATTTACTTTCCTAACTCATATCAATTCACTCTGAAACAATAAGGTAAAAAAGTCAGCTGTACAAAGTTGTAATAATAATGTTCCAGGAGATTCAGAAATGAGTGAAACTGTTACCTTATTTGACTTTACAGCAGTCAAAAGTCATCCATATTCTCCAACCAAAATTACTAGAATTGTATATTAACAAGATGAGACCATAACCAAAATCATCATTCTACATGCTAAAATTTAAATATTTGCCTGTATTCCAAGCATTTGGTAACATGAGCTTAATTAAAAAAAAAATCCTCGATCTTATGCAGACATTAAATTACACAAAAAAATAGGATTGGGTAAAGGAAGAAACAGTACTGCTATGCAAGCTCAGTGTAGCCTCAGCCATCCTTCATGCAGTTGAGTCAGTATTGCCCATTGCAGTTAGTCTATATGGGGCCCAAATTGCTCAGCTTTATATCCCTATCACTCAGTCACTATGAGTATATACAATTTGCTATAGAAGTGAGCAAGGAGGCTGTATACTTCTGATGACCCGAGACCTGGAGCTGCCTGCTAAATGCAATCCCTCAAGTGGGCAGCAAGTTCTCCCTTGTAGGAGCTCTTTGGCAGAAACGTTCTGTTACTGTTGATCCATCTGTCACTTGGATACACTTCTTCCATATATGTTAATACCATATACTGGGCAATCCTCCAGGATTCCCTGGGCCTCTATTCCTGAAGGCAAACATAGGAGTGGGAGACTAATGGGACCAAGCAAGTTCTTGCCACTGCAGTTGATCTCAAGGACAATTGATATTCAGCAGTGCCCTGGAGTATATCAGTTCTTTTTCAAAAGGCTTGTAGTTCTCTGTTGCTGGCAGCATGTCTGTGCCTTATAACTCCTGGGATTTGGTTGCCATTTTTCAACTAGGACTTGGCACCAGTTCTACCTGCCATCTCTTCCCATCACAGATAATCAACACAATAAGGTCTGCTGTGTTCTATGGTCCAAGAGGCAGAACCACTTGCACCACAGTCCACGCAGGCTGCAGAGTTCTTTCAGGATCTTAGCCCTTTGCTTAAATGAGCATATGGTCTGGAGGAGGCATTCCCAGGTATGAAATATGCTGCCTTCAAACCTGAAGAGGCCCACCATGCATTATGCTTCCACCAGTGTGTTAAGAATTGTTTAAGATGCAATAATTTGTCTCTGACTTTGTAGAGAAAGGCACAGCAAAACTATACTCTTGGAGCCTAAAAATTAAAATAAACAAACAAAAAACTTCACAGGCTTTATCTGCTACTTTCCATTTGTGACGTATGAAGGCCTCCAACCAATAGCCACTTTTTGCTCATCAGACCAAATTAATCTACTATTATATGATAGCTAAAACATATCACTGTTATATTTGCGATATGCCCAGAAATTGCAGATCAATTTGGATCATATCATGACCAAGGACAGTATTAGTACATACAAAGGGTCAGCCAATATTTTCTGTAAATGATCAGTTAATGGATAGTTTAGATTTTGCTGGCCACATATAGTTTCTGCCATTTCCTGTTCATCCTTTTATTGCCTCTCATCCCCCACCTCTTCTTCTCCCTCCTCCTTCTTCAACCTTTAAAAATGTAAAAACCAATTCTTAGCTAGAGTCCCTACAAAAAGAGTTTGGACCCACTGACTATAGTTTGCCAAACCCTGATGCCAATATATATGTATATTATTCTCCATTCTTTGTGTCACTATTTGGACTCCCAACTGTCAGTATTCCTTTAAATCTCTCTTCCTTTGGATCGTGCAGATTTCTGAAGCAAAGAATTTTCTAATCTCATATTTGGCATATATAAACTTGACTACCATAAGTGAGGAATAAAATATTGGGAGGGGTTTGGGGATTTTATCCTTCAGTAAATAGACTGTCACTTGCTTCTAAGTTTCCATTAATATATCCTACTCTCAACCTCAGCTGCACCTGGTAATTCTGAGTTAGATGCACTACTGGAAATTGGAAAAGTAAGTACAATACCACTTTCTTTATTCCCGCAGCCCTGTATTCAACCAGGGTTAAAGAACAGGATAAAGAAGTTGAAAGTTTTCTTACAAAGAATTGCAATAAATCCTCTTGTTTTCAGTGACAAAAATGAACCCTAAATTTAAAAGGTTGTGATGACTTCAATTTCTTTTATTTTAAAAGAATTTTGCCAAAGAAATGGATCTGATATCTATTTGTTTCCACTATCTTGCAGGCATTTGGACCTCAGCTTCCTGTTAATTCAAGTGCTACTATAGTCATGTAGCACTTAACAATGTGGGTATATTCTGAAAAATGTGTGCATAGGAGATTTCGTCACTGTGAAAACATCGCAGAGTGCACTTACAGAAGCCTAGGTGGGCTAGCCCACTATACACCTAGGCTTTGTGCTATATAGCCTATTGCTCTCAAGCTACAAACCTACACAACACACTACTGTACTGAATACTGTAGGCAGTTGTAGCACAGTGGTAAGTATTTGTGTATCTAAACATAGAAAAGCTACAGTACAAATATGGTATAAAAAGTAAAAAAAAAAAAAATGGGACAGCTGTATAGGGCACTTGCCATGAATAGAACTTGTAGGGCTGGGAGTTGCTCTAAAAGTGAGTTAGTGAGTGAGTGACCGGAAAGGCCCAGGACATGGCTGTACACTACTCTAGATTTTATAAACACTGTGCACTTAGGCTACACTACATTCATAAAAATGTGTTTCTTTATTAATAAGTTGACGTTAGTTTACTTCAATATTTTTTACTTTATAAACTTTTGAATTATTTTTTTAAACTTTCTACTCTTTTGTAATATCAGCTTAAAACACAAACACATTGCACGGCTGTATTTCTTCCTGTATATCCTTATTCTATTGTATACTAATAGCTGGCAATAATGACTTGCACTGCAATATTATGATGGCTACAGTGTCTCCAAGGGATAGGAATTTTTCAGCCCCATTATAATTTTATGGAACCACGGTTGTATATGTGATCCATCATTGACCAAAATGTTATTATGCTGCCCATGACTGTATTTTATCCATTCCCACCTTAACAAATATTTTGACACATCTCCTTGGCTCTCTCTCTCTCTTGCTCCCCTCCTTTTTTTCTCTCTCATCCTCTTTGTGGGTCTTTTCATTACTTTATTGTCACTTCAGGTGGTTTTGGAAAAGAGCAAAAATAAATGATTGTTTAACCAATCACATTTATCCAACTAAAACAGATCCAAAGTTTCACATTTGTTGGTGAAAGCCTTTCTCCTAAATATTTAGCAAAATTGTCCCCATCCTTCCAGCATAAAACCAAAACATGTATAGTGTTGAAGAACACAAGTTGGATTCAAACGATATGAGTTAATCAAACATGCCTGTAAATCGGGGTAACCCTATACTGAGGAAGTGAAGTGTTCATAAATAAACATGGCAGATAAGATTACACAATACACTCACTGCTTTCTTTTCTTAATTTAGTGATTTATCTGGGAGCTTTCAAAGTAAAGCACAATTTCAAGAGTATTCCCTTCCAAAATCCTGATATTGTGTTGTTTTTTTTCAGAAAACTGATACATTTAGGTAAGCTTGAAATATTAACTTAAATTTTCGCATCAAGTCTTAATTCCTCACTTAAGATGGTTTACTATGATGAAACATCATTGACCTTAACGTCTATATTTTTTTCCTCTGTGTTATTTGCCTTGTTCAATCATGGTTATTTTAAAATTTATTCAGCTATTATTTTGATTTATACATAATTTTTAAATCACATCTTATCCTGGGATACATATTATCAACATGACACCACTGTTGATGTTGAGCTTAGGGTAATTTTAAGGACATTTGACTTTTACAAAATTAACATTGTATGACTATATATGTTGATAGCTCAAATCTTTATTTTAAAGAGGACATGTTATAACTGGCCATAAATGCTGAGAAATGATGCCAACTTTTCACCATTTAGTTGAAGAATTATCTTTGTTTCAAATGCATCAAAGTTTTATTTCATAGGTTTATTTTTTTCTTCCTCACTTGGATATCCAAGTTATTTTTACATTAAGATTATTGTTATTAAACAATAAAACAGTCAACAGGAAAAATACTGATCATAAATAAGCTAGCTATTTATTTCTTATTACTAATTGAATTCATTAGTTATTTTTTAAATTATTTTGTTCACTTTTTTTTATTTACTTATTTTTATGGACCAAGTCAGTGACTATTTTGGGAAGAAATTATATCTTTCCAGAGCTCAGGTCATCTGAATCATGAGCTAAGCCCTCCATCCACAGTCTCTCTCATATATATGTGTGTGTGTATATATATATATATATATATGGCATGTATTGTATTTTAATATATTATTATAAATATATTTTGAAACTATAATTTCTTTCTAACCCCATTAGTCTAGTTCAGACTTCCTTGATTTTTTGGCTCTGTCACCTAACAAGCTGTTTTCTTTGCTTCACTTTAATATTTTTCCCATATTATAGTCTGTATTATTATTTTATGATATAAATTATGTCATATCATTATCTTCTTAAGTATCCTTCATTGGCTTTCAAGTGTAATAGTGCTCCATAGTTAGGCAACTTTTTCCTTCAGAGAACAGCCTTCTTCCTTACAGAGACAGAGCCTTTACAGGGAGTGGAACGATGGAGTGATTTCTAAGGCCAATTCCACACAAGCAGAAACGACTCCTTCCTCTGCCATTCAAACCTGGCCCAACAACTATCTTAGGAACCACAGACTTGTCAACACATGTCATCACCCCAGTTGTTAACAGATTCCCATTTATTTTTACATAGGTTTCTCAGATCTTACACACATCACTTGAAGGGAAGCGGCTATATCCATTTGCTATGTTCCTTAGCATTGCTTAGAAATTTCTTGGGCCTTTTCTGACATGTAGAAACCTTGTCTACTGGGAATATTCAGAAAACCCCTAGGGGGCAGTGTTGCCTAACACCACTAAGTCTGAACGGCACCTGAGTTCTGACCTGTGCAGGAGGCTTTTAACTGTCTAATGATAGGCTACATTTCGTCAGTGCAAAAATGATTTTATTCCAATGACTTCAAATACTGAATCAAGATTCTCTGATTATAGCATATGTTACTCTTGTATCTGAACCTGCATGGTCATTAATTCAGAGATATGTGAATACAAATACTTCATTATTTAATTCTTATAACTTTTCAATATGCAATACAAAGCTACACTAAAATCATAGGATGTATGATCTTAGATAATAATGTCTAAGATATCTACAATTTTTTGTTTTTTCCCAAATTGCTTAAACGTCTCTTATTTTTATAAAATTATTTTATATTTTATTGTATAGTATATATTTAAAACAGAAATTCTGATTTCAAAATTTTTTACACTTTTTAGCAATGTCTCTGGTACAAAATGTATATATTCTGGCCAAAAGAAATAAAGCAGGTATTTGAATGTGCTTAATGAATTAACTATTACCACTAGGTAAGTGGATAAAATGAATGCATCTTAAATAATAAAAGGTCTATTTTATAGAAAAAGTATAGTGAAATCAAAGAATTATAGTATTAATTCATTGATATGTGCATTCATTTTAGTTTTCTGTCTAATTTTTTAAAGAAAATCGCATACTGGTATTTCTTTTTTTTTTTTTTTTTTTTGTGGAGGGCAGTGTCACTGGCCCTCACATGTGGGATCCGAACCGGGGCCCTCTGGCGTCCCAAGCCAGTTC
>NW_017731986.1:67311-73167 GCF_001890085.2 Hipposideros armiger
TTCAAAAACAGAAATGAGTAACAAGTCAGAGTGGTAGCCAGTGAGAGGGTAGAAAGCCTGTTCCAAACATCTCTGAAGATGGTTATTAAAATATGTAAATCTTAGGGACAAGAAAAATAGATAGCCACCAAGAAGATTTCTTAATTTAAGCAACCTAAAGTGACTAAGGATAAGATGGGTAGAAGGCTGAGAACAGGTTTTCTAATGAAAACTCATGATCCTTAGCCTAAAGTCTAGCCAGTTTTCAGACCAGAACTAACTGACTAAAGAAGAAACCAGGTAGCCATGAGGAAAGTCTGCAACAACCATGGCAATGGTTTCCTACATCCGTCCTCAAAGGGACCTATGGCCATGTATTCAGGTAATTAAATACTGTGTAAAGAGAATATTTACACATTTAAAGGGCTTTTCAAAACAGGGTTCACCTCTATGTTTAGATCAGAGATTCATAGTATCAACATATCATGTCCCTATTTCCATTTGACTGGGGACAAATGGGGCATACATAGTAAGTGGAGTGCTGAACCAGGTCCTGCTCATGGCAGCTACGCTCTACAATGGATGCACCCTGTGCTCATTTATCTATCTCCAGTTTGTAATTAGAATTGTCATACTTGATCATTAACATCAACCCTGTGCTGAAAACCTGTGGCATGGTCACCCCCCAAAACTTAGGGAAGATGCTAACTCTAAAACAATATCATATTGCAGGAAAATAGCAGAGTTTAGTACCACCTTAGACTTGGGCTATGCTGAGGTAGTGATTCCTATGATATCACACTTAATATATGTTTCTGTTCCTTGAAGAAATAAATTCTGGCAGATGACAAATTTGACTATACCTACTCAATCAATTAGTAGCCTCAATTTCAGTTTTGTGCAGGACTTTTTATTCCAGAGCAGATGAACACAGAAAAGAATTATTTTGCCAAATGGATTCTTTTATATCAGGAAGGTTTTTATATCCTTATCAAAAAGGAGGATTGGAAATAGTTTACAGTCACACAAGGTCAACAGAATACATTTTTGGCCTTGTCCCAGAACTGTGTTAACTCTTCTGCCCTTTATCATAATATATTCTGAAGAGATCATGTCCAACTTGATGCTATTGGAATGTCACATTGGTCTACTATATTTATTGATTGCATCATTGATTGCATTCTTGTTCATATGGATATGAACAAGAAGTGGAAAGTACATTGAAGGCTTTAGGAGGACACATGCTCTTCAGAAAGTGGGAGATAAATCTTATAAAAAGCCCAGACGATAGTAAAGGACACTTAACACAACCAGGCTGCAATGGCACTCTACAGGGCCATCTGTGGTGAGACAAAATGCTGTGTGTGGTATGTATGGGTAATCCCAAGGGGAGACTCGCATTGTGTGGTTCTGGACTAATGACATTGGAAAGGAAGGCTCTGGAGAGTCACTAGGCCTTTTAGATACCGGATATGTGATCATGAAACAAGAGTGACCAGCCAGAAATGGCTTTCTTTTTGACCCATGATGTAATAATATTGGACTGATTCAACAGAAATACACTACAACTTTGAAGTGGCAGATCCTGGATCAGACATAAACAGGTCCAGAGGGCACGAGTAAGCTGAACAATCAAGTTCCCTAACAACATGTCATCTAAACATGGTTAACTGATGTCTCTTCATCTGGTCACATCTATCGGCATGTGCTGTTCTCTTACAATGAGCTGAAAGAGGAAAAATACAATTCTCTGATGGGTCAGTACAGTTTGTGTCTAATATGCAATTATAGTGCACTACAGACTTGCCCAGGGATATAGTGAGCCTGAAATAACATAACACAGAAGCAAGGGAAAACTGCCCCAATTCCTCAAAAACGTTGAGGAATATATCTTCACTCATTCTAAGGGGTGAAAAAAAAAAAAAGAGTGGCTTATGGTCAGAATACACACAGATTTAAGAGAAATGGAAAATGTTTTGGTTGGTTTTTCAGGGGCTAGTAAGAAGAAAGATTAAAAGGTAAAATGCATAAGGAGGTTTGCAGAAGAGATTGATGGATGGACTTCAGAGAGTGGGCATAAAGAAGAATGTATTTCCCGTGAACCTCCATCATAGATAATCTACCATGGAAGGGGTACTAAACAACCAAGCTGACTGAATGATCTGGCCAGATGATATCATCCATCTTCAGTCATCTGGCATTCATTAGCCCAATGAACAGAATAGCTATGGCGACAGGAATTGAAGTTTATGCATGGTTCCAATAGCATAGATTCCTTTTCACCAAGGTTGATCTAACTACTGTTGCTGTCAAAAGTCCAAACTGCCAAATGAAAAACAACCCTTGAAGAGACTGCCTAAACATTTGGAGGCAAGTCGATTGTATCAGATTACTTCTAATTTAGTAGGGACAGTGATTTATCTTAAATGGAATCAATACACATACTACAGATATGGATTTACATTTCCTGCTGGCACTGCTGTCTGAGAGCTTATAGTGTGTTTGATTCATCAACGTGAANATTTTGCATTTAATTATATTTCAAACATTATTAGTGTAAATTATGTATTGTAACACATAATTAAAATCATACTCTCATTTTGAAAATTACATATATTTTCAACAGTTCTGTAATTAATGAACAGAAACATTATCAATATTTTAAATATTGCCGTTTCACAGTTTTCCACATTTGTCAATTTGACATAAATGAAAGCCTTTTTTTTCCCCTACTTGTTCAATCCTATTGAAGAATGGTTAGGATGTGCCTTCCATTTGGTCATGATGATATTTCCCTAGATAAGTTTTGCAAAAAGTTTTACGATTGCTAACACCATTTTTGAACTAGTAACAAGGGGAAAAATCCCTGTAGATACTCTTTTTGATTTGAATATTATAAGATTCTTTGTGACATAGGGGCATAATATTTTCCTATATGTATTGAGAGATTATGTAATACAAGTTTGATTGATTGACGTAGTCTGATATTTCCCAAACTTGACTGACGATTAGAATAATCTGAAGAAATTTTCCAAAACCCATTCTTAGGCCTGATCAGAGACTCTTTTTTCTGACATGTGGAATTCAATTTGTATTGACTTAAAGATATTTTCTTCAATGTCTCCATGATGATTTAAATGTTCAACCAGGTTTGGCAATAACTAATTATAAATGTGAAAACTCTGCTTCCAGGATGCTGATGGGAATCATGAGAAATCAAAATTTCCCAAGTTTTTAGGAAACACTTATTTTGGGTCCTCAGGGATTTTTGTTTTCTAACTGCAGTGAGAAAATCCTGTAAGAATAAAATTCTGTTGTCTAGTTTAGGTTAAAGCCATTCGACCAATGAAAATAAATATATAATGACATCATTTAAAAAGTCAAGCACATTTGCAGGCATAGATAAAGTTATCTTATGCTGGAAAATAAAAGCATATGCATGACTCTGAATTCTGAATTCACAGTTGCTCTCATATTTCAAGGTGTTGAGGCAGCCATCTATTTATTTGATGCAGAAAGGAAAGGAATGTTTATTTTAGCAACTTACATACTATCAGAGTAAAAAGAAAGAGCAGGAAAGCCTAAGTAAATATATAGAAATAAAATGGTGTGGACTCAAACTGTGATACAATGAAGCTATGGGGGTAAAATTACGAAGCTAAACTAGAAGGAGGCATAGCATCAGGCAACACATATCTGTGTCAACCTTGGTTAAAGAACTCACAGGATAAGGGCAGATGACAATGGTTTGTACAGTGACATATTCTCATGGTGTAGACCATGCTGCGACACATGCTGTGATAGAACTTCCAGCTGCCAGACTGAACCACAGTTTCCCAAGGCACCAGAACTGTTGTCTGCCAATGATTCACAGCCAAAGCTCTGTTTGGATATTGACTCAATCTGCATCCAGTGACCAGCTGCTTCAAAGCACAGCCCTTCTTGCTTATATCCATGACAACTGTTGCGAGACAATTTTCCATAGCTCTTTCTCATTTCTGAACATCTTTCCAGCAGAGCCTCTGACAATCTAAGTATGTGTGTACCGTAAACTGACTTGAAAAATAGATAGGGAATCTCTTTGGAAAAAAGGGAAGGCTTGCTTAAAGTCTTGGAAGATTGAGATAGCATCTCCTTCAGTCCCAATTATAGGCATGTGTATTGCCATTATAAAAGATCTGACCTCCTTAAAATGAGGATTTCTTTCTGTACCACAATCCACTGTGTGTGAAATCATTCCTCTTTGCCCATTGCATTGCCCCTGTGGCATTTGGTGCCAAGGGGAACTGCCACAGATATGCTGATGCTCACATTGCTTTCTGTAACTCTCTGGCCCAGGAGTCTCATGTCTTCTGTTAGCATCCATAAAACTGTGGGAGGGTAACTTAACTTGCAAGAAGGGTAACATCTCAGACTCATCCCCATTCTTGACTCTCTGAAGGGCCATCCCAGCTCCAGATCTCCTGTGGGATAACAAGCTGAGGCCTCTGTTGCCATCTAAATCCAGATAAACATTTTCTTCTGCCCAATCCAGAATCCCTCATTCCCTTGCAGTGATATTTGTGAAAGGAGTCTTCACTAAAATTCCTACAAGCAATTGTCTGCCTCAGAATCTTTTTCTAAGGAAACTTGACATGAGACAGTGGGGGCCATGAATCGTATAATGAAGCAGATCCTACAATGGGATTTTGGAACTACATCTCCCCTGCTGGTAGAATACAAAGTAGGGTCCCATCACTAATAGCCTGTGGCATTCTGTAGTAATGACACTATTAAAACTTATACCATGGTACATCAGAATGGGCTAATGGCACTGGTGAGAACTTTATCAGTCAGGATTTCACCCAGGAAGAACAACCAGGCGTTATACATAAGGAATGTGCTACAGAGGTTTGAGCTCACACAACTGTCTCTGAAAGTTACCGTGTTTACATTTGAAATGGAGCATTGATGTCCACAGGGAAGGTACTTAGAGGATAAATAAGAGCTGAGACTCAAGAGACTAAGAAAGGACACGCCAGCTATTTTTACCTCCGCTTTCGGTGATGTGAGTTTTCTACCGAATTAGCTGGCATTCCCCTGTCACAGAACTGATTGCACACCTGGCCCAGGAGCCAGAAAAGCTGAAGGAGGAGAATTTACACGTATGAATGCTGTCCCATGCCAACTGATGAGTGACATGTCTGAGTTACAAAAGCATCTTCACTGAACTTCTGAATGAAAACAAACAACAACAACAAAAATAACTTCTGCTTTATTTCTGCCCCCTGAAAACCTCACACAACAATGTATCCGTGTGCCCACTCTAACCAGAATCATTTGGAAAGGGAGTTCTGAGAAACAGTTTAGCCCTAACCAAGTAGATTCAATTTAAAGCCAAAACAGTGAAATAGCCAAGTTATATAAAAGGTTCAGGAAGGGGTATTTATAAAGACAATGAAAATTGATGGCTATTGCTGAGTGTTACTGCGTACTATTGATATACTAGAAAAAACAATATATGGCTGACGATTATTAATTACCAGATAAAGCCAATTAGGGGAATCAGAGGGTCTTTTTTCGACACATTTAATGAAATGTTGATTAGCCAGATGACAATACAAATAAGCTCAGTTTAAGACTTAGGAACTAATTACATGGGTAGGATAGTGTAAGTGAAGGTTAAATTTTTAGTAAGTCATGGCCCCTGCTTAAGAAAGAATGAGACTCTGAGACTTGTGATGGAACCTGAGATCTTCCTTTAATCTCTGGACATGCAGAAATGCCTTATGTGTCCCTAATTTGACAAAGCCTCTTTCCTGAATGCCTCCTCAGGATTACTCCTCACCTCTCCATCCCCAAGATGCCAGATCAATGACTAAGGTCAACTCGCAATGT
>NW_017731986.1:76402-77254 GCF_001890085.2 Hipposideros armiger
TTAGTTCAACTCCTGTAATCAATCACTACTTTAATCCACAATTTCTGCTTTTATAGTAGAGACATTTGAATATGTATTCAGCAACCCATTTCGGTCAGCTTCCCTTCTATTATGACCATTAAATCTTTAAATAGTAAGTTTAAAACTATATTTTCCCTCACCAATTTTAAACTCAATTGTTTATCTATGTTATGTAACAGAAGGTGATTAAAACCCTTTCATTACATCAACTTCTATTGGCTTCCATTTTATCTTTCAACCATGTTATCTATATGACTACATTAACATTCTCAAAGTTTATAGTTTTTAAGATTCTTTTCATTAAGTATATTTCTTTTCTGTTTTTCCATAGATTAAAAAAATTGAATACTCCTAATAGTACTCTTATTATTGTTTTTATGTCACTATTTTCATCTGTAGTACAAAAGGGAATTCATAAATTAGAGGCCTGCAGAGTTAGGTTGTTTAGACTATAAAGTAAAAGTTTAAAATTTAAGGCCTTTAAGCCTGAGTACAGGGCACATGTTTTTGTGTTGTAACTTGATTAATTTACACAGCACACATGTTTTCTTCTGATAGTTCCATTAAACTCATTAAACAATTTGTGCTTATCACTTGCATGTTAGACCCATAGAAAAGGAAAAGCAATCATGTGTCACTTTAGACCTCAGTTCCTTTAAGAAAATTGTTCTAGAAAACCATTTCAAACCAATTTTCTTCTCATAAAGCATATAAGTACCTGTAATATTTTGTTTTAATTTGCTTTTGTATTTGAAACCTGTTCTTACAGGATACATTTTGTTTGGGTTGTTTGTATTTTAAGATTTTCAACACTGGTGTTTTTTCTTAATA
>NW_017731986.1:78614-79580 GCF_001890085.2 Hipposideros armiger
ATAATATAAAGTTAAGTTAAAAATAAATATGTAAACACAAATAGGTACATTACAAATAAAATACATACATAAAATAAAATACAGATAAGTTAATATGAATACTGATATTATATACTCGTATGTCAATAGATATAAAATACAGATATTAAAAACTTAAAACTAACTTAATGTACATAAATATACATTTAAATATAAATACATGAAATATTAAATATTAAAACTACTCTACATGTGGCTTTCTCTTTATTTATTTATTTATTTATTTATTTATTTTCGTTACCTGGATGTTTGATCACTTTAATAATTTCTAGATATATTCGCAATATTAATTTTCTGATATAGACTGTTCATTTTTTACTTCCTTTTTTTAGGGGATTCCAATTAAACTTATATTATATATACTACAAATTATCTGTCCATGGCTTTAACTTCTGTTCCATCTCTTTGAATATCTGTGTTGTATTCTGTAAACATTTCTTCAAATATACTTCTCAGTTTATTAGTTCTTTCATCATCTAAACTGCCCTGAAGCCTGTGTATTGATTTCTAATTTCAATTATTCAGTATTTTATTTCTAAAAGTCTTAAGACTTTATTTTTTATGTCTGACTAATTCAGTTACAGTTTCTGTTTCTCCTTATATATTTTAAAACACATAATTTTTGTCTTTGAAAATAATAATCATAGTAATTTTTAATATTATACCTTCAATTCCTGCTATCCAAAGTCTTTGCAGCACTCATTCAGTTGGGTTTCATTCATGGTGGCTTCTCTCATTGTGTGCTTAATAACTTTTATTGTGATTTGTAATTTTATTGGAGATTTATTTGTGACATTAATTTTAACCTGACACATTGTAAGGGATTCCATAAAAACCTGATAATTATAGACAGTGATTAACTAATGCCTCTTAGAAGAATAAATATAACTTCATTGTTTTGTTTGAAAATCTTGGACCATGGCCAAG
>NW_017731986.1:84635-94854 GCF_001890085.2 Hipposideros armiger
TATAACAATTATATATATATATATATATATATAATTAGTGATTATTTCTGATAACTCTGAAATATGTAATATTGGTGTGCATATTTATTTACCATTTGATGTCATAATATAGTAAAATTTCATTTTCACATTTTCTAGCAGCCTTGAAATTGACTTCAGATTTAATAGTTTTGAAGAAAATGATAAAACAAGAACTACCTTCATAAATATAATTGCCATGATTTATAATATCAAACTAATCAATAGCCACAATAAAACTAAATTTTAATCACAAATTAGTTTACAGTATTATATATATTTCATCCACAAAATTATGTAACGTTATTTCATCTTCAACTTCTTTTTCACATAATAACACTCTAGACAAGAGTAGACACTTAATCCAGATAATATTTGTGAACCCTTCTAGGAATAAAATATATTAGAAAGTGAAATTTGTTATGCTTCACAGAAGAATTCTTATAATAGGTTAATTTTGAGTGATTGTAATTACAGCAAAGGTGGCAAATGATATAATTTACTATGTACAAAATGCCTCAGTACACAAGAAAATATTTTGCCCATGGTATACATACTGAATTATTTTTAAGTTGAAGTAAATTTCCTGTATTGTGAATGTATGATGTATTATTATTATCATTTGAATAGTTAATATGAAACATTATTTTCCTGATTATATACCACTCAAAATATGATACATATAATTCAGAAAAGGGACAATTAGAGCAATATCATATTACACATACATTGTTCTTGACAACAGATCAATCTATAGAGTTTGAATTAGAAAGGTATTATATTAAAATAGAATGTTACTATTTATGAATGTTTACTGATGTCCCTTTAGTGTCCATCTTTTTACTATTTTAACCTGAAACATCTGTTAGAAAACTAATTTTTATCGTCTCTCAGCTCCTGAGAGAAATGTTCTAAATTGGTTCATATTCTTCCCTGGTTTCTGTATATTTTTTGCCCTGTACACAAAAGTTGATTTTAAAAACTCTTTCTGAATTAACAGCACTTTGTAAACTTAAAGAAGAGCATGACTTCCCTAACCTCTTAACAAAATAACATTTAAAATTACATGACCGATTTTAAACAGTCCATATTTATTAGGTATATAAGTAAAGATACATTAAGGGGGCCAAAATGACACCAGTTATTTGAACAGGGAAAATTTTAACATAGAACTATTAATTATTACCAGAGGTAAACTAATAGTGTGGGAACAGAAAACTAAAGAATAAAAGAAGAGCAGAGGCAATGGGCTGCCACTTTGAAGAGTTTCCCTACCTCCCAAACCTTAAGCCTGAGGCTTATATGTTACTCAAGAGAGTGAGGCTGTGGCCTATGAATGGCCATGAGCAATTTGCTGAGTGTTGCAGGCTGGGGTTAGCAGGAAGGAAATATCCCCCTGGGATAATGGTGAAACTCAGTAGCAAGATGACATGGGGATGCCAGCCAACTTGGTAAGAAGCTACCCACTGAGGTACAGCAAAATTCACTGAAACGCTCTCCCACTAGCTGCTGGAGAAATTTGCTAGAGGGTGTTCGCCACTGGGTCTCCTTCAGACCACTGACAGTAAATCTGCTTACTAGCAAGAAAACCTCCTGCTGGCAGCCACATCCTATGAGCAAGAGTGTAAAATCTTCAAAGCCAGGAAGAAAGAGGCTCCTTCTTTCAGTGATCCGTCTAACCTTCTTTACTGACAAGGTCTAACACTTTTCCAGCTATCAAAGGAGACATTTTTATCAGATAGAGCTCCAATGTCACACACACAAAAAAGATACATAAGTGTGAATTTGGAATGGGCAGGCAATCAATTGAGAATTGCGACAGTCTATCCTTTTGGCTACTCAGCTTCCGCATGTACATTTATATACTCTTACATACTATATAGCTATTTACAGCAGGAGTTTTTATGTTTGTTTTCTACTCCTGGCTGTTGAAAATTAGGCACGGATGCAATACAATAGAAAGGCATGTAAACTACTTAATCACAGATTAATATGTAACTGTGTGCATATGTAATTGTGAAACTTACAGCTTCAATCTTCATCAAATCGATAACTCACATTCAGACTTCAAGATAGTTCTTAACATTTTGATATCTAGTTTATTAACTTATTTGACCATTAAGGAAGAGTACCTTGACTTTCTACTGTGTACCTGACACTATGTGAGTTTCTGGACACTGAACAATACAGTGGGCAATACAGGTATGGTCAGTGTCTTCATGGAACATTAGAGACTGCTTGCTTGAGCTGGTATCATATCAAAAACTATAATCTGGGAGTATACTTTTAACTAAAATGAAATAATGTATATGAAATACTTGTAAACTGTAAAGCACCAAACCAGATCCTAGATTGAAACTATTTCTTGCTATTTAAGGATGATTTTTAATGAAAATATAGAATTCATAAGCACGGTACTATGTATTATTCTTTTTACCTTATAGGAAGAATTCCCTATGCTATATAGCATAATTTTAAATAAAAATTTAATATTTTATTCATGCTATGTATTTTTGGTTTTTCTATGTGGAGCATCTATTCCCTAGCCACACTGCTAAGTGCACATCAATGCTAGACATTCCTACTTTGGGTTAATTTATAGTCTATGAGGTCACAAAAACTCTGAATTACAAAATAAGCACTGGTCACTTAAACTCAGATAGAAGTCATCACTGATAGTAAATAATTGAAAACCATACCAATAAATTTAAACTAAAAAAGAAAGAGGGCAAAGGAGAGACTGTAAATTAAAAGAAAATGAGTAATATCACTTGCAAGAAAATTCCCAGGAGCAATAATGTGATAACATTATTATTGGGAGATGAATTACACAGAGATTGTTAGAGACTATTTAACTCAATAAATCAAACAGGAAAAATAAACTATTAAACCTAAAATTTCAAAGTAGAATACTAAAAGTTGAATATTAGAATAGTGACAGTGTAAGAACTTTGCTCAGCTGAGGGACACCTGAATCTCTGCCAACAATAGTGTTCTATTTGATGCCAATTAGATCTAATTGATCGATTCAGTCACCCACTAAATATTTATTGAGCACCTCTTATGGCAGGTACATATCCAGATGCTTAAGAATGAGCAGTGAATTAAACAAAGAAGCCTTTGGCATTCTTTCTCTAATGATGCAGCAGAAAAAAGAAATAAGCAAATGATGGCTAGTAAATGATTAGGTAGGGAGAGGTGCCATGAGAAAGAGCAATGAAGGCAAGCTATTTTAGAAAACATAGCCAGTGAAGGACTCTCTGAGGACATGATTATTTTCCAAAGTCCTAAAATAAAGATAGCAAATCTCTCAGTCTGGGGGAAGTTTCCCCATTACAAGGAAGAACACATGTCAAGACTTAGGTAGGACCCTTGACATGTTCCACAAGCAGTAGAAATGATGGTCCAGTGTGAGCAGTGAGCGAGAGAGACAAGTAAAGAATGAGGTTGGAGAGGCAACGAAGGACCAGGATATGAAAAGCCTTGTGGGCCATAGTTGAGACTTCGTTTTTATATGAATAAATGTAGGGGTGTTGAGATATAATCTGAAATATGTTATGAGAGTATCACTTTGAGGGCATTGGAGAGAGTCAACTTTAGGAGAGGAGGCATAGAACCAGAGAGGCGCACAACACAGTGAGAAATTCTTCGTATTCTTAAAAGCCATTGCAGTGATCTAAAAGAGAGACTCTGGGCTTGAACTAGCATATCCATGGTACTGGTAGGAAACATCTATTTCCTTGACCTGACATGAATTGCTAGCATTTTGCAATAAGCAAAACAAGAAAGGATTCAAGAATTACTCCCCACCTCCACAACTAGACTGAAGACCAAAAGGAGAGCAACTTGTCTGTTCCCCTTCCCCCAATTCCCCAGCGCTGTTCCCATCCCCCAATTCCCCAATAAAAATCTTTAAAAAAAAATTACTCCCCAAAATTTTATGGAGCAACTAAGTTGAATAAGTTGCCAATTTAAAAGATGCAAAACTTAGGAAGAAGCAGGCTTTGGGGGGCAATGGAAACCAAGGACTCTCTTTGGGATGTTGTATTAGTTGTTACTGCTGTCTAACAAATTACCATAACATCAGGGGCTTTGTGTTAGCCATAGTTCTCCAGGGAAACAGAATCAATATGATAGGTATACATCTATAAAAGGTATATTGCATATAATATTAATCATAATTATTCAAATAGATTCGCTTGTGATGAGGAATTGGGTCACGTTGTTATGGAGGCTAAGAAGTCCCACTTTCTGCCTTCCACAGGCAGGAGACCTGGAAAAGCCAATGATGTAATTCTAGTCCGAGTAAGAAGGCCTGAGTACAAAAAGAACTGATGGTGTGAATCCCGGTACAAAGGGAAAGAGAAGATCTATGTCAAAACTCAACAGGCAGGCAGGCAAAAAGAAATATTAGGAATAATTATTACTTAATGCATTGGGGAGGGGAATCTAAGTCCACCGATTTGAATGTTAATCTCATTCAGAAAACCTCCACACACACCCAGAAATAACTTTTATCTGGGCATCTCTTTGTGCAGTCAAATGGCCCCTAAAAATTAATCAGCACAGGCTTAAGACAATGTACACTTATTATGTCAATGATTCTGTGGCACAGAAATCCACACACAGTTTAGCTGCAGGGCCTCTCACAAAGCTGCAATCTCTGTGTTGGCCGAGATTGGCTTTTGTTAACATTCAACTGGGAAAGGCTCCTTTCAATTTCACTTATTTGTGGGCTGTCAGGCTGAGGGCCTCAGCTTCCTGCCATCTTTCAGCCAGATGCCATCCTCAGTTTCTTGTCATGTGTGTTTTTTGCAAAGGGAAATGGGAAAAATACAGTCAGCTTGCAAGATGGAAGCTATTGTGATATAATAGCTGCCCCACTGCTAAGTTCTAGAAACAAAGTCTCCCTTTTTAGCTGTTTGTTACTGTGGCCTCCCTCTCCTGGTACAAAAATATGCATTAACTATCTCTTGCTGCATAACAGAATACCACAAACTTAGAAGTATAAAAAAACACATTTTTGTCACATAGTTTTGGTGGGTTGGGAATTGGGACATAGAGATCAATTTCTAGCGTTCTTAAAGCTGCAATCAAGGTGTCAGCCAGGGCTTAGGTCTCATGTGAGGTCTGAATGGAAAGGATTTGTTTCCAAGCTCATGTGATTGTTGGCAGAACTCAGTTCTTTGTGGGGTGTCAACAGGCTGCCTCAGCCCCTTGCTGGCTGTCAGCCGTTAACTGTTCTTAGTTTCTCATCTTAAGGACCTCTCCACATGGTTCATTGCTTTATCAAAGGCAACAAGAGAGAGACACAATAAAGACTAATTTACTAGCAAGACAGAAGTTACAATCATTTGTAACATAACCACAAAAGTGACAGTCCATTACCTTACAATATTTTATTTGTTTGGAAAAAAATCTCAGATACTGACCACACTCAAAGGGAGGGGTATTTCACAAGGGTGTGCATGCCATGGAATAGAGATAATTGGGGGCAATATATAAATTCTGATATGCCTATAGATATCTAAGTACCTATGCTGATCAGTCCATCAAATTTATGACTCTGAAATCCAAAGTTGGAGATAGAAATTCCAGTTATAAGTACTGTATTTCCACATGTATAAGACACTCCCATGTAATAAGACGCACCTTAATTTTGGGGGCGACCAGGGAGGCTATGCCACTGGGCTACACAGGACAGTTATCACATCTATAAGGCCACCAGACATAGTAATTCTACCTGATAATAGAAACAAACACAGGGAGGCAGCCAAAATGGAGAGACAAAGAAACATGTCCCAAATGAAAGAACAGAATAAAGTTCCAGAAAGAGGACTAAACATAATGGAGACCCACAATCTGCCAGATGGAGAGTTCAAAACACTGGTTATAAGGATGCTCAATGATCTCTGTGAGAAATTAAAAAACAAAGAGATAAGAAACATAAAAAATGCGATAGAAAACATAATAAAGAACCAATCAGAAGTGAAGAATACAATAACTAAAATGAAGAACACATTAGAGGGAATCAACAGTAGATTCAATGAAGCAGAGGATCATATCAGCAATTTGAAAGATAAGATAGCAGAAAACACCCAATCAGAACATCAAAAAGAAAAAGGAATTCAAAATAGTGAATATAGTTTAAGGGGCCTCCAGTACAACATCAAGTCTACCAACATTCCCATCATAGGAGAAACAGAAGAGAGAGAGTAAGGAACTGAAAACCTATTTGAAGAAATAAGGATGGAAAACTTCCCTAGCCTGGTGTAGGAAACACACATGCAGGCCCAGGAAGTGCAGAGAGTCCCACACTAGATGAACCCAAAGAGACCCACAGCAATACAAGTCATAATTAAAATGCTAAGGGTTAAAGAGAGAATCTTAAAACTGCAAGAGAAAAGCAGTTAGTTACCTGTAAGGGAATTTCCATAAGATTGTCAGCTAATGATTACTCAACAGAAACTTCGCAGGCCAGAGGGATTGGCATGAAATATTCAAAGTGATGAAAAGCAAGGAACTAAAGCCAAGATTACTCTACCCAGCAAAGTTATCATTTAAAATCAAAGAACAGATAAAAAACTTTTCAGACAAGAAAAAGCTAAAGGAGTCCATCACCTCCAAACCAGTAAAGACACTTTAAGAAAATGAAGAAAAAAAAACCAGTTAAAAATGTGAATAACAAAATGGCAAAAACTACATATCTGTCAACAATTACTTTAAATGTAAATGGATTAAATGCTCCAATCAAAAGATAGGGGGACTGAATGGATAAGAAAACAAGATCCTTACATGTGCTGCCTACAAGGGAGTCACCTCAGATCGAAAGACACATACAGGCTGAAAAGTAACGGAGTGGAAAAAGATAAGTCATTAAATGGAAACAAACAAACAAAAAGCTGGAGTAGCAATACTTATACCAGACAAAATGGACTTCAACTCAAAGACTATAACAAGAGACAAAGAAGGGCCTAGTTATCCTGTTTCTGAGTATTTATCTGAAGAAACCAAAATGCTACTTTGAGGAGACATGCTCATCCATATGTTTACTGCAGCATTATTTACAACAGCCAAGATATGAAGGCTACCTAGGTGTCCCTGAATGCATGAATGGATAAAGGAGAGGTGGTACATACATACAATAGAATATTATTCAGCTGTAAAAAGAATTAAATCTTGCCATCTGTGACAACATGGACAGACCTAGATTGTATCGTGCTAAGTGTACTAAGTCAGATAGAGAAAGACAAATGTCACATGATTTCACTTATAAGTGGAATCTAAAGAACAAAGCAAACAAACAAACCAGAAATAAACTCATAGATACAGAGAACATTTTAGTGGTTGCAAAGTGTTAGGAGTGTTGGGGGTTGGTGAAAAAGGGGAAGGGAATAAAAAGTACAAATTTTGAAAATATTAACATGAGATTTTCTTTACTAAATTCACATGATTCTCTTTTTAACTTAGTAGTTTACTGCTATTTCTAAAGCAAAATATCTGTGTCTTAATTTTAAACATTTTATCTGCCCATATTATATTTATAATTACTTATATTAATGATAAAGTGAAAATTACTGTGCATGTTTTTTATATTTTTGAAAAGATATTGAAAAAATTTGTTTTGCATAGCCTAAGAGTTTCAAAAGAAATAGTATCACCATGATTCACAAATAATTGAACTAATAACAACAATAAGAAGAAGAATTACAAGGAGCTGGGCAAAAAACAGTATACAAGACATAAAGCAATTTTATCATCAGTGTGAATGACAGTCAAACACTTTCAAAATCAATTTGGAGAAAATGATAATGGTAAATTGAAAGGAACTCACACTGTTTCAACAGGAGCTCACATTATTTCAAACCCCCACCTTAAATGAGGTACCATGGTGATATACCAGCTCTGAATTAAAAGACATTCTAAATTGTCTTGTTTCCAAAATATGGGTTAAATAAAACTAACTTCCCTGATTATCTTACTAGCATTTTTATAATTATTTTATAATATATTGAATTTGATATGTAAACATAATAAGAAATATATCAGAAAAAAACAAACATGTGCAATGATATTTTTAAGGTAATAGTTGAAAATTCTATTTCTCAGATTTTTTTTCTAATCCTATAAGAATAATAAATGAGAAGAAAAAGAATCTTTTAGTATCTACTATGTATTCTATGTATTAGCATTATCTCAGTCCTTTCAAAAGTTTATTTTTGTGTATCACTGGAGTGATCTTTATTCTCAATATAGTATCTATAACTTAAATGAATTTTAAAAATTACTGAATCTTTACTTATACATACAATAAATATCATTATTTTACACATTTTCAAATTTCTATTACAGTGTCTTAGTTATCTGCTGCTACATACCAAATTACTTCCACATTTAGCAGATTGAAGTAGGAAACAGTAATTTTTCACAAAATTTCTGCAGAATCCAGAATCTAGAAGTGGCTTTGTCATGTGATTCTAACTTAAGATCACTCATAAAGCTTCAGTCCAGTTGTTGACTGTGGTTACAGTCATCTTAAAGCTTTGCTTTCAAGCTCACCTAACTGGTTACTGGCCACTCACTGGCACTCCCCTTCTTCACCTTTCTCACCATAATATTCACTCAGCATAACAATTATAATAAAATGCAGAATAATAAATGTTTGGTATAAAGTCATTGATAGAAATCCTAGAAAAGAACAATGAGATTAATGGCTCAAGACCTCATGTGATATAAAGATGAATACTAATTATGATAACAAATGTATCATGGTGTATTATATGGCCTTTGAGAGCAGTTATTATTACCATTTATGTTTTTTTAAAAAATTAAAGTTTATTGGGGTGACAATTGTTTGTAAAGTTACATTAGCTTCAAGTGTACAATTCTGTAATACATCATCTAGATATCACATTGTATATTCATCACCCAGAGTCAGTTCTCCATTCATCATCATATTTTTGGCACATAAAAATGAATATTATGTATGTTTTAAGTGCAAATAGAAGGGAAGATAATCACATGAGACAAGACAATGGAAAGTAATTCAAAATTGTTTTCATTACTTAGATACATTAACACTGTGGCAAGAAAGAAACAACTTTGATATCCATGTTGATGCCATGACTGAAGAAATGAGAGGCATGGATAGTGAAATGTATGAAAACAAGGATGGATCAGAATATATCAGAGCAATTTTCAACTTATTTCAGATTTTAATACAGAAGAGAAGTTATTTAATTATGAAGTTATCTGTCAAGAACATTCATGGAGGTATAATCTCTGGGAATATGAGAATTAAATATGACTCTTCCCTTCCACCTCCAACTCCATTTACCTACACTTTCCTGAGATAAACTACTGTTGAGACTATGGGCAGCTGACTACATGAGAACTTGAGGCTCTGTAGGAGTCAGGATCAGAGCTGCCATGAAGCTTCATCCATTGCAGGATTTCCAAGAAAAACAAACAAAACAACATTTAAAAATGCTGAGTATTGAATTCAGCTTGTCCAGCACTGATGTGTGAAATAATTGAGGAAAAGATCAAAATCAGCCTCATATGACTGTGCCAGATTTCTATAGACCCAAAAGTCCAAAAAAAAAGGCACAACTGTAGAAAGATATAAATACAACACTAGTAACATACTTAGAGTTATTCTTTATGTGAGCAATAGAAGTTTCTAAGTAGAATATGGAATGGATGAAAGTAAGGTACTAAGTAAATAAATAAATAAACAAAAACCTTAAAGAATAATTAAGTACTCTGATTGAAAATCTATTTCTACAATGTTGAAATAACTTATTAAATCCAATACTAGATTAAGAATAAATGAACCATAATGAAAAATCTTACAAATTTAACATTACAAAATGTCTTAGAAAGGAAAAAAAAATCTATCTGGGATTAGACTTCTTACTTTATTACTGCAAGTCTAGAAACTGTAACGTGAATTGTAGATAGTTTAGAAAATGCTATTTCTACTCATTCAATCATTTGTCCAACCATTCAGAAATATATATTGAATATGTCTTATTTGCCAAGAACTCTAGGCACTCTGGACACAGCAATAAAAAAGAAAAAAAAGAAAGGAAAACAAAATTTCCTGTTTATAATGAAACTTACATTCTACTTTGAAAACCAGAAAGTATACCACAAAGATATATATATATATATATATATATATATATATATATATATA
>NW_017731986.1:94906-105994 GCF_001890085.2 Hipposideros armiger
AACAGAGAAAAATAGAAGATATAATTTATTAAGAATGTTGCAGGAATGGATAGAAAAATCAAAGGGGCATTATTTTCCATAATGGGGCAGGCAGAGCCACTGTCTACAGCCATGCCATTTCTGTTACATAACATCCCGTTGACCAAAAAAGCCGAAAAAGTAATGTATCTCCTCTAAGAAATAGCAGTACAAAGGCTATTATGTGGAAATGTGTGTTTCTTGTTCAAGGAACCTCAGAGTGAAGAGTGGTAGAAATGGTGAGAGCAAGAGGGAAGGAAACGAAGGTGAGGTTACGAAGCTCATTCAATGCCATAGCCTATAAACCATTAAGCTATTGTAAGGGCTTTGAGTCTTACTCTGAGGAGTTTGGGGACCCATTGCAGGATTTTGAGCAGTTGTGCCAAATAGGTTGTGTGTTGGTTCTATTAAAAAAAATAAATAAATAAAACAGGGATAGAATAAAACTGACATTAAAGATAACTAGATCCAGGAAGCTGTAAACACTCTATTCCAACTCTGATCTCTGTGTGTGCGTGCGTGTGTGTGTGTGTGTGTGTGTGTGTGTGTGTGTGTATTGGTAGGATTTATATTTCTTACTGCTTCTCTAATGGCTTCCTTCACGTAGTTGGGAATATTCCTATAAATGAGTGCACTTTACCCCATCACAACTTAGGAACACCAAAGGATAGAAAGAACTGTTCATCCACTTTCAGTATATAAAGCCTCTTTTCAAGTCTCCAGTTGGTCTGATTTTGGCCAAATTCTATCGTTGCACCAATGTTGCTATAGGAATGGTTATTATGAAAATCACAGTTACTTTTGATATTATTTCAAAGCTTGTTAGAAATATAGAAGCCCAAGCTGTGTTCAGACCTACTGAATCAGAATCTGCATTTAAAGAGATCTCCAGATTATTTGTAAGCACATGAAAAAATTTGCAAAGTACTTCCATAACAAATTTAGCAAGCGTATTCGGACAAAAATTATTTCAAACACATTCCATTTGTATTCTTATCTGTCTCTCCCAGCTTCCATTTTTATTCTCATCTCTATTTACAGCTTCTGTCTGTTCATACCAAACAGCAAGGGAAATGGTTGGGGTGTGGGAATTGCTGGATGTTGTCACCTAATGCTCTAAACCCCACAGCTCTATAGCCCCAAAATAGCTTAATTCCTAAAATGTATTTCTGTGCACTCTGGTTCAAAATTCAACTGTTTGGAGCATTTCTTTTCAAGAGCCTTTCATATCTAAGATAATATTAATATTGTCACTCCATGATTTGGTAGTTCCTAAACTGAGAATATGTCCAATATTCTAACATAGAACTAATTATGCCTGACCAATGTACATGAAGGGCACAGATTTGTGCAAGAAGGTGTACAAACTCAAGATTCAAAACAGCCTATTTATTTGTGATTCCAAAGTCATAGTTTGTAAAATAATTGAATTACTTATGAATATTAGGCTATTAATAATTATCTATAAATCTTGATTTATTGAACCACTGTGATTATGTGTAATTCCAACATGTTTGAGGAATATTTGATTTATTGGACAATCAAGACAAATTGTCAAAGAGAATTAACTTTCTTGTATTAATCACAAGCTTTCTTTTATAAAAATGCTTATAATCCCCACATAATTTTCATGAAAGCTCTTATGTTTTTCACATACTTCATATCTAAAAGAATTTTGACTTATTATCTAAAAAGCAATTTAACAATTTCAGTTTTGAAGGAAGCACTGATGCTCTCCCACAGCTTTTGTTCTTGAGAAAGAAAAAGAAAGCCTAAAATAAATATATTATTGCCAAATTTACATTTAATTTTATTTTAGAGAGAGTTACTTTCCAATATATTGACCTTTGAAAAGATAATTCACAGCGATCTTTATGTAATGAGGAAAATACCCTCATTATTGGGCACTTAATATATACAACCAAGGGAAAAATATCTTACTGTAGAAATGAAGGCTTTTATCCAAGTGAACTAAAGTTCATTAAAGCCAGAATGTAATGGTTAAAATAATATTTACATGCATTTATGTTTAAAAACTTTTTTAAAACAAAATAGGCTATGCTTTCTAAGTATAATTTTAATTTATAATTAATTTTAAACAGCTCATTATTTTCCTTCATATCTTAAGTATATAAATTTAATCTTATAACAAACATTATGGCCTAAGAAAATGGCTTTTATTTGCTTTACAGGATATTAGAGACACGTTTTTTATTTATTTATTTTTGCTTTGGAGGATACCAACACAAATATTTTTCTACTTATTTCCAAGTAATTTTCTTCTTTTTCAACATTAAGATACATTATAAATCGCATTAGCCCTGGTAATTGACATACTACATAAGTTATCTCATTAAGTACAGCATATTACTATTTGCATTTTACTGTTGAGTATATCATAACTTAAAAGATTAGCATTAGAAATCCAAGATGGAGGAGTAGATAAACACTGTGCCTGCTTCTTTCCATGAACAAATTAAAATTACAGCTAAATTATAGAACAATCAACCTGGAGAACCATTTGAAGTTTGGATGTACAGAAGTTTTAAGACTAAGGATATAAAGAAAAGCCACATTGAGACTAGTAGGAGGGGTGGAGACACAGAACTCACTAAGCAGTTGAGAACCAGGAGGGATATCTCATCCACAGAGGTCCCCCCGAGAGGAGTGAGAAACCCCAGCCCCAAACTGGCCTCCCAGACCAGAGTACTCTTGCCTGGAAGAGGAGTCCCCACAGCATCTAGCTGAAAAACAGTAGGAATTCTGACTATTCAGGTGAAACAGAAGGTGGCAGGAAACCCACATGTCTTCTTAAACAGCCCATGCACAGACTCTCTCATTCCTAGACACTCACCTTAGGCTCCAGAGGAGAGACAGTAACACAGTGATAGTAGTGGTGGTCGGGGTGGTGTGTGGAGGGTTGTCTGAGACATATGGAGAGCAGACTGAGTTGTGTGGCTTTGGGACTAGGATGGAGGAGAGTCGGCAATTTCCCTGTGAGGGGTCTTCCTCCCATGCAGCTGGCAAGCAGGTACTATCTTTCCTGTGTTGAGCCCTCCCTTACAGGCCAAAGCTGAATCTGATTGGTCTGGTGAGCTCCTCAGCTCTGCCCTGCCCCATCCAACTCCTCCAACACCGGAGGCACTTTCTCCAAGAGCAGCCAGCACTGCTGTATTGATAGCTTTCTTGGAAAGCTATCAGAGTCTGACCCCAAGTGGGGTAAGGACAGTGTGGAAAAGGTGAAGGGAGTAAGAAGTACAAACTGATAGTTACAAAATAGTCATGGGGATGTAAAGTAAAGAACAGGGAATACAGTAAATAATATGGTAAAAACTATGTATAGTGTCAGTTGAGTACTAGACTAGTAAGGAGGATCATTTTTCAAATTATACAAATGTTTAACCATTATGCTGTACACCTGAAATTAATATAAAATAATATTGAATGTAAAATGTAATTGAAAAATTTAAAAGGGTGGAAAGGTGAAGGGGAATAAGAGGTTAAAATCTCCAGATATAAAACAAGTAGTCATGGGAATGTAATGTACAGCATAGGGAATACAGTCAATAATATTGTGATAGTGTGGTACAGTGTCAGATCATTGCTGGACTTATGGTGATCATTTCTTTAGGTATATAAATGTTGAATAACTATGGTGTATACCTGAAAACTCATATAATATTGTATGTTAGCTATAGTTTAATAAAAATGTTTTTAAAAATAAATTGAGGTTACTCTTTACAACAGGAAGTAAATCTCAGAGAATGTGATCTCAATATAGTTAGTAATTTTTCAAGCTTAAAACTTTGAAATATGTTAAAGACAGCTAAGTTTCTTTCATTAGATCTTCACCTGGAACCAGTTTTAAAAACTATCAACATTTATCTTTTATTCACAACTCTGAAAGAGGAAACTATGTATCTGTTTCAGGTGAAATAAATATTAGGTACTCTATGAAACATACATTTTTCAAACGGTGGAGTACTCAAATGACAAATAAAACCTGTTACTCTAAAAAGTACATATTAATCTTTCTATTCATAAGAAAGTGAGATCGATAACTGAATTGTCTAAATTCTTATTATTCTCAGTTGGAAAGAGAAACAGAAAACCCAGTGATGTTACAATAAAAATTGACCTTAATGCTTTTGAATTGCCCAGATTCACAGGCCTCGCAACAATTAAAAACCCAACGTCTGGCTTTAAATTCATATTCATGACATAGTATGAAGCTACCTCACTGCTTGTATAAGAATTTCACATGCATTATCTCATTTCATCTCTAAATAAGCTTTTGGAGCAAAGCCTTTCAATATGCCTATAGAAAGGAAGAATGTATATAAAAGCAGTTTTTCTCTCCCAAACTTGTTAAAGGCAGATAGTCAAATGATGTATCTGATAATGATAACAGGAAACAAATCTAACCTGACCCATTTAAAAATAATATTATAACACATGTCACTACTATACTGACCACTAACTTTTCTCTAGCATTTAATTTTATGATCCAACTGTGCTAAGTACTTTACATTTTAATTATTTTGTATTATTATTCCATTTCAGGTATGCGCAACCTGTGATAATGGATGGTAAGTAATTTTTTCCAAAATCACACAAGTACAGGACATGGAACTTGATTACAAGTTAGTCAGATTTTATAAAACAACATACTGTCCAGCAATTGGACAATTAGGTATGCATCTGATGGCCAATGACTTTTTTATTATAAGCAAGGGCATTATCATATTTGCAGAATAAAAAAGTCCATTTTATTACAGTGTAAACAATGAGTTTTAAGGGAAGAAAATTCAGTTAGATGATCGTTTCAGTAATCTAGTTTAAATTTTGCTTAGACTTGTGGTTTGAGCAACAGGGAGGGTAATATTCTCTTTCATCAAGAAAAACAATCGGTAGGAAAAGATATCTGTGGGAAGATGGGGCGATCAGCTTGGAATAATCAGACTATGGTGATGTGCATACTAGATAGCCACATAGATCATCTTGGTGGAGATGTCTGAGAAGTTCTGGAGTTTTCCAACTGGCCTAAACAAAATTGAAAATGATCATTAAAAAGGCAGTTACTGAGGCTTATTAGTAAATATATGCAGGATAAGTATTTCAATTTACTCTATGTAAAAATATCTATGTATACACAGTATTAAACAATGTTCATTGCGAACAATGAGAAGAAATGGTGATTTTAATCACTAACAATGACATAAAATAATTTGCAATCTACTTATAAATAATGACAGCTTTAATAAATAAAATGATATAGGTCATCAATGATTGTTACTTTTTAAGTCCAGTAGTTTAGTTCAATTTATTTAACAAATATTTATTGAACAGGTTTTGCAATTTATGTTGCTATCATTAAGTGGTAGTATTATAAGGAATAATGTCACTCATAATTCAGTAGCCAAGAAAAATTACACTTAAAACTAAATGTTTTATTGTAAACAAGGAAATTATAGTATTAGATTTGAAGAATACAAATATAATTTAATTGGAATGCATAGTTTGGCTCTTAGGGGGATAGGAGAGGAAGAAAATCTCATTAGAAGGTTATTTTTGAATGGTTTTAAAAGGGCGGGTGATATGCTTGGATTTACATATTATGTAGGGTACTCTAAACTAAGGTAAACGAAGTCAAGGGTGGCAAGTCTGGATATGGGAAAAAGAATTAAGGGGTTGTTTTTCTAGTATATAGTGATAATATGGTAAACAGAGTTATCCAGAGAAATATTAAAAATAGGATCAGGTCTTACATTCACTTATTGAATTTAGTAGGTGTAAAATACAATATCTACAAGGGTTATACTGACTGCTGTCTTGCTTGGGTATCTGAAGAATGGTAATGCATTTAATAAAAGAATAAAGTAAAAGTGCACACTATATTAAAGAGTATAATGATGACTTTGTTTTTTTAAATGTTATTTGTTTATGATTCCTGTTGGACTTTCAAAGGAAATGAAAAGCAAGCAAACATATGTAAGTCAGATATTAAAGAGATGTCTCATGAATAAAAGATAAATATTGAGATCCTCTGAATAAGCATGTCTGGTAAATCATGAGATTGAATTTCCATGCTTAAGATTTTGTAATCTGTTTAAGGATTTGTTCTATGATAATGAGTCAGAGTGACAAGATGGTTTACCCACATTTTTTTAGCTAGTTCTCATTGAAATAGATTAAGCTATTCTAATTATTTATCTGAGCGTGTTCATTGAAAACCACATAATGAATATCACTGTCATCAGTGACAGGTTAAAAATACCAAGAATATATCTTCTTTGCCTATGCCTGAGATGAAAATTGTGAGATTAGAAATGAAATATCAAATACCCTCAATGAAAACAGATAAATTAGAAGGAGGGATGGATCCAAATAAAATTGAACAAATGGGGCCGGCCGAGTGGCGCGTTGGTTAAGAGCTGGCTTGGGACACCAGTTCTGAGCAGCAGGGCCCGGTTTGGATCCCACATGAGGGCCAGTGATGCTGCGCCCTCTACAGCTAAGATGGTGAACAACAGCTCGACCTGGAGCTGGGCTGCTGCGAGTTGCCAGTGATGGCATAGGCTGCAGCCCCTGCTGTAGTGGGGCTGCCATAAGCTACTGTGTGTGGCCGGCAGCCAATGTGAGCTGCCAAGAGCCGCCATGAGCTGCTGTCCAGAGGCCGGTGACCAATCTGCCTCACTCGGGAAGAGCGCAATGATGGTGTCAACTTGGGCCAGTGAAGCAACGTCCTCCACAACTAGACTGAAGAATAAAAGCACAGCAACTTGTTTGTTCTCCTTCCCCCGATTCTCCAGCACAGTTCCCTTCCCCCAATTCCCCAATAAAATCTTCTAAAAAAAATAAATAAAATTGAACAAATGTCTACATTTATGTATAAAATTTGAAATGTAAAACTATGGTAATTTCCATATTATTTTTTCATTTGGCATGCTAAAAAATTAAACACAATGACTGAATAAATATCCACAAAATGTATATTTTTAGGTTATAAAGAAATGCTGATTTCCCATTTTGAAAAAGACTAGACAAGTCAGAGAAAATAAGTTATAATTAAAATAACATTTTATATACCTATTATGTTTAAAATATTAAAATTTACTTATGCCTAGCTGCTGAGTAAAAATATACATAAAATTTTGAATTCAATTGTTCAACTAAAATGCAGATTTTCAAAGACTGTCACTAAAATCGACTCCATAAATCTTTAACCCTCTCATTCACTTTATGAATTTGAGATGGTTAATACAGACACTGGGTGGAGAATTCATTGGAGGAATCTATTCTTGTGCTATGAACCTCAATTCCCTACCTAGAAAAGAGAAATACTTGACCAGCTTCACCCCAAGCTGAACAATAAATAATTCTATGGGGCCAGCTGAGAAGTGTTAAATGAGTTTCATAGCAATAGGGAAATAACATGGTGGTGCCTGACTCATAATCCAAGAATGCTAAAGAAGCCCTTGGAAACAAGATCAAGTCTGCATTGAAATTACCTTACAACTCTGGAGATTGTGTAGAAGGGATGAATGAGTGCTTGCCATAGAAGTCTGCGTAAGCAGGTCATTAGAGAGAGACCAGGCCTGGAAACATAAAAGCTCTTGTCGTAAGTAATTCTGCCACTGGACAGGAAGACTGAGAGAGAAACAGAAAGCTAATGGATGGTGAATTGGGAATGCTCAGTGGACAACAATGATCATTACTTTTGCCCTGACAGACTTTTTGAAAGAAGCCTACCAGTAAACTTACTTCTAAACAAACCAGGAAAATGCCCTAGTTAGTAGTCATTAAAATTAATAGCATTGGCCAGACATTCTGATTTCTGACATTAAAAGAGTCTGAAATAGATTTAAGGTGACAATGGGACCCTCTAAGAGTCAAGACTGAGCTGAATAGTCATGAACATTAGAGGAAGGGGAAGAATTTACCTAATAAGTAAGATTTAAAAGAATAGTGGAGAGAGAGGAGGGAGGGAGAGAGGGAGAGAGGGAGAGAAATTGAGAAGGCAGGCAAGAAAAGAGAAAACGACATTGCAACTACTATGAATTATGTCTTTTTAACATACTGGTTCATATTTTTTATTTTCTAACCACATTTTACTTTGATGCTCTTCAAATATATTAGGAAGAAGTGTATCATATCTATTTCTTTAAGAATAATTATGTCAACAATAAAGAAATATTCAACTGTAGACTTTTTTATCGGGATGATGTGTGTAAAACATAATAAAATGTAGATCAACTAAGAAAAACCATATTTATTTCAGAAAAATCATACAGAATCAATGATCTGCTTTTTCTGAACCATCAACACTATAATTAAAATTTTTCCCCACATTAGGTGCTTGGATATGATAGATAACGGATTCAGTTACCTTTTTAAGCTAAACATCAAGAGTATCAGTGTAATAAAAACAGGTTGATTACTTTTATTAAAGGTGCTATTAACAACATAAAAAAACTAAATTTAGTAAGTTCATAGTTAAAAAAAATATTTCTTACTACTCATATCTAAGTTTTTCAAGTAAAATATTTTCCAAATGTTGAAATATAGACAATCATACATATAACCTAAATACATAAGAATTTATAATGAGTAAATAATTTATCTCCTGTTTTGTCTTATTGCTAAAATAGCAATACTTGAACTTATGTACAAATAACTATTTACAATGTTGAGCTTCACTGGAGAAACAATTTACAATGTTGCACACAAAGGAATAAAAAAATAATAAAATAATCCCGGATATATCGTATATTACAAAATTTCCAACAAAACGGATAATCAAACAATGCCAAAAACACATATATATTTTTGCACTGTTATCTGTAGATATACTTGATTTAATAGTTAATTAAGTAAATCAGTCAACAAATATTAAACCATAAATGTTCCAAGCATAAGAGGTACAAAATAATGAGCAAAACTCTAAAAGTTCTTGCCCTCCTAGTTTTTACAGTCTAATTGGAGCAACAGACAAACATCCATATATTCTTTTTGTAAAAACACATGTACATTTTTTATGCAGGAAAATATAGGATTCAATGAAAACAAATAACATTGGATCTTATATAAACTGGACCTAAGAAGAATTTCCTGGAAAATTTGTGGTTGGGTTGATGTTTGAGATATGAGAACAGTTTAGCTAATTAAAGGAATCTGTAAAGAGAAGGAGGAAAAAGTTGCACATGTACAAGTTCAAGCTTACAAAGACTAAGTAAAGAGTAGACAAAAACAAAAATAGCTCCCCATATTCCCAAATCTTGACACAACATGATAAAGAAAAATAAAGGCAGCCCTTCAAAAATATTTGCTATTCATAAATAAAGATTTCAAAATGTTCCTTTGATGCTTTCAGTTTTATATCCCACATATCAGTGAAGTCATATAGTTCTCACTTTCTGTCTGACTTCTCTCACTTAGCATAATAATCTCGAGAGCCATCCATGTTGTTGCAAATGGCACTATTTCATCTTTTCTCATGGCCAAGTCATATTCCATTGTGATATAGCACATCTTCTTTAAGGAACAAGACAAACGAATAAAGAAACAAAAACTCATAGAAACAGACAATAGTTTAGTGGTTACCAGAGGGCAAGGGGGAGGGGAAATAGTAGAAGAGGGTAAAAGGGGTCAAATATATGGTGATGGAAAGAGAACTGACTCTGGGTGGTGAAAACACAATGTGATATATAGATAGTTAAGGTATTACAGAATTGTACACTTGGAACCTATGTAATTTTACTAACTATTGTCACCTCGATGAATTAAAAAAACAAAAAAGAGCAACAACAAAAATGATTTCAAAATGTACAAGAAATCATTCCTGTGTAAATAGAAAGTACTGATTAAATATATTGACTTTTTCTAAAATGACAAAATGTTAAACATTTGTATTTTATTGATTGCATCATACATGGAAGAGAAAACTGAGTGATTATTTATATAGTATTTTAGTTTGCAGTATTTTTTGCTAGACTTCTGTAAAAACTAGACAGCATGAACTAATTACATAATCCATCTTTGTCTTTTCTACAATATCTAGTATTAGTATGATACCTGAATAGGTTGTAATAGGAAATTTTAATGTCTAATTCCGTAATTACCTTTGGGTTGATTAATAAAGGACCAAAAAATAAAATAAATGACACATTGGCACAGTATGACACATGTTATAGATACTCAATTGACAATTGATTAAATTGTTAAATTGATTAAACACATTTTATAGATACTCAATTGACAATTGATTAAATGCATAAAAGCAAATATTGGTATACAAATAGTGTATTCAAATTTGTGGAAGCTATGATATACATTTAAAAGATTTTGTATAATTATTGAATGTCTTCCTCTGTCCAAAGGACTGTACTAAATGTCAAATCCATAGTGACAATACATAAAATTTATAAAATAAATCCACCTATTGATGTATGTATTAAAAATAAAAGTTGTACTGGCAAATTATGTGCAAATTACTAAATGTTGGTGATTGATAAGCCTGCTAACTAAGTCAAAAGGTCGTTGAGAACACAGGAAAGGAAGTTAGATCAGTAAATATAAAGAGGAGTGAAGGGCAGAGGCATTTGCAGAAAGGTAGAAGCCTTTCTGCATGGGGGCTTTTCTATGTCTATATTAAATCAGAATCCATGCTTTTTATTCTCAATGTTATATGATTAAATACTCTAATTTAAATGTAAAATGAAAATATTATACATGGACTTTCTAATGTGTAAAATTTTCATTTTTATCACTTTTCTTCTTCTGAGGAATTAGTAATATATGTTTATTAAAAAAGATGACTCATGAGGTATGTCATATACAGAGAGGGTGCCAAAAAAATCAATACACATTTTAAGAAAGGAAAAAAAAAACTGTATTAAAGTTATGCTGATGGTAACCACTTTGAGTACCTTTTATAATTGCAGAAGTCAAACATAACTTGTATTCATCTTTTGCTATCAGTATATATTATTACAATTTTAATCATTTTTTCCTTTCTTGAAATGTGTATACATTTTTTGGCACCCTGTCTCTCTCTCTCTCTCTCTCTCT
>NW_017731986.1:106042-122307 GCF_001890085.2 Hipposideros armiger
TCTCTCTCTCTCTCTCTCTCTCTCTCTCTCTCTCTGTGTATGTGTGTGTGTGTGTGTGTGTGTGTGTGTGTGTGTGTGTGTGAATGAAGCATAAAATGTTTCTGAAGTGATCTGAAATTTTTTTCAATATAAATGCCAAATTTCTTTCTTTGTATATTTCTATGTAGCATATGACATGTGCTTACTGGAAAGGATGCTTAAAAATAATTTTTAACTGTTATTCAATAATGTATACTACTATTATTGAGAGTGCTTAATGTAAAAACAGAAAGAATATAGAGTACTAATCAATTAGTCCTTAATCATTTTATCACAGTTCATTCAGGTAAGGAGAGACACTATATATTATGGGATATGGGATTTATTATGGGAATTAAATCTGACATATATAGATGTGGGAACTAAGGAAGTGAAGATTCAGAAGGGGCAGCTACAAGCTGAGTGAAGGATACACTAACCAATCCCTTTGAAGCACTTATGTGAACTTGCATGGAAATAGGAGGAACAAAGCAAATCCAGCTGCCCAAACTGAACCATATCAACCCCAGTGAGCAAAACGTCATTTTTCCTGAAAAGAAAGATGGTAAAAGGTACATATCTATAATGATTTATTTGCAGGGGCTAATGTGATCATGAGTCACAACTCAGAATTTAGTGACAATGTGGTTGGGGAAATAACTATTTGAGTATATCTCCCTTCATTGACAGAAATGGTGAAGATACATATGCCCTATCTAAACATAATCTAAAGCTTCCCGGAGAAGAATCTTAAAAGCCAGATGGACAGCATAGCCTTTCTCATGCAAATCAGTCAGCTTCTTTGTCCCTCATCTCAATCTTTGCCCACTGAAACTCAAACAAAGTGATTTCAGCACAAGAGAAATGAATATCCTCCAAAGATGAGTCAAGAGGACTATAGGATTTTATGTACCTTCTTTCAAAGACAAAATTCACATGTTTTTGATTATATAAAGGATATTTATATCAGATGAAGAAGAAATCCAATTCTCTTACTCATTATTTAGAAGTACAGATAATTTAAAAGATGTGTATGAATGCCAAATTTAAATGAAGGGGCTGAGTTTGCTGAATTGCATTTGTTAACTTGGTTAAGGTGGGAAGTGTGCTTCCCAGAACTTAGCTTTTTATGGTTCTTGCTTGGAATTGGCCAAAAGAAGAAATCATGTGAATTTTAAAGGCAGGAAAGAAGGCACACCAATTATTCTTTGAAAGTCCATGTAATGAAACATGATGATGTATAGACACAGGGATTCCTAATGAACCCAGCTTGGCCTTGCTTTTTCTATTCTCTGTCCCTCTCCTTTTTCTAAATGTGACCTGCTGACCATGAGTGAATGCTGGTCCACCAAGGATTTTTTACTGTAGCCTCACAAAAATGGCACAACAGAGAGGGCACAGTTTTATGGAAACATTCACAAAAGATTAAATAATTATTTAAGCACACAAACACCTGAAGATTTTTTAGTTTAATAAAATTAAATAAAAATAACATGCCATTTTCCACATTATTTAGTGGCTGGGATAATGGATAAAAGCTCAGTTCAAAACAAAACAAAACAATTATAGATAAACGAATTACTTTTTCTGAGAATCTTAGAGGTATATGACAAATGAACTTGTGACCCTAATACAAGAATAAATATAACCCAGCAAGACATTAAAATATCACATCAAATGATAACCATTTTGATGTAAGATAAAATAAAATACTACAATCCAAAATACTAATAGTAAAAGAAGTTCATAAAATCATCAGGAGAGATTCTGAGAAGTCATTTGTTAAAATATAATATCTATTCTTAACTAATGACATAGAAAACATATTATTTAAATTTGTCACCTAAAACTCAGTGTGGGAAATTATTTAATGACATCAGTAAAAATCAATGACTTTATAATTACAAATAGAAAGCTCTCATGGAATTTACAGATAATGCTGAGTTTATAAAGTTAAGTATTTCATGGCAGAATAATGAAAATGTTACTATTAGAGTTTGTTATAAGAATGACTAGAGAGGAAAACTGTGTCATGAGTATTCCAGAAGGCAAGGATATCTGCCATCCAGAAAAAAATATATATATCAGGAAAATGAACTCATTGATATACTAATGTGTGTCAAGAGGAAACCCACTGTGAAGGAGGGCAATGTATGCTGGTTTGAAACAAAGCTGTACCTCACTACTATAAGAAATATCTGGTCCACAGAAAAAAGAAAGCAAAAGAAAAGAATTGACGACAATTAAGAAAACTCAAGAGGGAACAGCAAAGGAAAATATTTACAAATTGATAATTTAAACAAAAAGATAATGAAGTATTGCTATAAAACAAGAACTTCAAGCAATGGTGCAAATATCCAGTGAAAATTTACTATTGTTGACCAAATTAAAACATTTTTTCAGAAGGTTATTAGAGCTTGGTGAAAGTGTAGAATAGAAAATTAAAATCATAAGAGAAATTAAATATAGCATTCAAAAGCAACAGAATCAGAAGAAAATCAAAAGGTAGAGAAAATTGATTCAAATAAAATAGAACTAAATGTAAAACAAATAAATTGAAACTGAATAGAAAGTTAAAGATTGGAGCGGGAAGTTCATATACAGAGGTTAATCTAAATAATCCACCTTACTTTTCCTTATAAATAATATTTTTTGGAGAGAATAGAATAATGGAAAAGAATGTGATTATTATCAATCTATCAACTTAGCTGAGTTAATGTGTGAGTGTGTGATTCAAGAAGATATCAGGCAGCTATTTTGAAAAGAAGAACTTCAAAAGTTCAGACCCCCATGTTTCGGGAAAACCACCCATAGACATCCCAGGCTCTTATGTTGAAGCTACATCTCCTTATCTTGACTAGCACATATGAGATGACTTGGGGATCTGGGTCACAGATTAATTTATCACTGATGGTTAAAACTTTCACCTATTAGCATATTATATTCTTTTCAGATCAGCAGAAGAGTCATAGGCTAAATTAAATATATGATTATCTTCTCAATTCATAAACAGTATGTGAAACAGGAGTACTATTTCTGGAGAACTACTAATAAAGAGAACATGCAATATATTACCATATCTATATAAATAAATGATCCTGTGCATAAAGCTGACAGAGGTTGGTTTTGAATGCCTAAAATATTTCATCCAGGGCAGAAATACATTGCCATATTGAACTTTCACTCTGTCTGAGAAGAAAAACAAAACTAAACAAAACAAAAAATGCCATAATACAACTATAATGAGGCTTCTTTAATTTCAAATAATGTTGACTTTTGCTAAAGAATGTTAATCTTAGATTATACACTAATGGATAATAATACTGTATAATTGTTAGCAGAGCTGCATGTGGAAATATGTAATGAATAAACTTCAAATATATATGGAAACTATACAAAAGGACAATTAGCTTAAAATAATTTTCCTGAATATAGATTAGAAAGAAATCCAGGGAGTTTCAATTAAGCAAAAATAATTATCAGCCTTCAAAAAATAAACTAGAGGCTGCAAGAAAAAAAATATTGTTCTTAGGTAAATTTACTAAAAATGAAAAAAATAAAATGAAAGTCTGAGTAGTTCCTTTGTAGTTTCCTTGAAAACATGTTAATAGGAATGTATCTTATTCTGATGAATTTAGGAGTTAAATTATTCAAAATAGTGACCATTATGATTTTACCAGAAAAAAAAGAAAGGAAGGCAAAACAGCAAATGTAAAGATTGTCACATGTATGTATATATATATATATATATATATATATATATATATATATGTATATATATATATGTATCTCACAAGGCAGGAAGAACACCAAGACTATTACCATTGCTTAGTTTTGGATAGTGAGGTTACAATGTTTTTTATAAAATTCTTCCTAAATATTTCCAACTATTTTCTATAATAATGTCAACAGAATACATTTCCTGTTAGGAAGACCTGTTGTGTATTAAAACATCTTTGTGACCTTCATAAACAACATTTTCTTTCATTTTGTCACGCCAACTTTAACACAGATATGATGTCTTTTATTTAAGAGCCAAAGTGCACTGAGGTTTTTATAAATGTGAAGAAATCCCATAATGATACAAATTTACAGGCTGAATGGGGGTTCTCTTTTCAGTTGCTCTGTTAGCATTGCATTGCTGGTTCTGTGGCATAATGCTCATATTTCCTTCAGGCTTTATTTGAGTATGAATTAAATGGAGGCAATTGTGGTTTGTAGTGAATAATGAACCTCTGGAATATAGCATTAAACTAAAGGAGTTTCCAAAACTCTTACTGGTGGGACGTACACAATCACTAACATTTTTTTTAAGCGCTTACTGAAATATATCTTAAAATAATCATGCTTCCAGGCAAAGCTCTCCATGGAGCACAAGCTAAGGTGATAAGAATATTTTAAGCCTTTAGAATTAATCAAATTTGTACTAGGAAACCTGTCTAGATTGATATGTAACAATAATGTCTAAACATTGTCTTGTAGCTTTTATTTCTTTTGAATTGCATATTAAAACATTCAAAATATTGTATCATGTACTCAGTGTTTTTAAACAATTTTGCACCAACAATAGTGAGGAGAAAAGACACTGCTATGAACTACATTAACATATTTAGCTGTGCATTTGAAGTAGAAAAGTAGCACATGCGAACTTTGTGGATTGATGTGAAGAAGATTGAATGAAACGTTTCATTAATCATTGCTGGGAAATACAGCCAAGGAATGCTCTGTTACTACCTCCCAGCTACAGTACTGAAATTCATTCAATAGATTTGCTACATATGAACCACTTCATTTCAAAATCTCAAATATTGTGGCAAAAAAGTAACTTATTTATTGATATATAAGTGTAGTCTAATCACATTGAAAATCATACTGAATTTTAACCAAAAACAAGGTGGTATTTTCCCTGCTAGCTTCCTTAAACAATTTTGATCAAGGGGATTAAAATTTCTTTTAAATTTACTTTAGTTGACTATGAGGGCATTGGAGCCTGAAATGGCAACCTACCAATTCTAAAACTGCCAAACATTGATTGGTTCGTAGGGCAGATCATACCAGAAAGCAATTTATTATATTAGAAACTCCACCCTTAAGGTTGTATTTTATCACTTGGGAGAATATAACTATAGCACACATTAATTTTAAATAATAATCTTCTATTTGTGAAAGTATGTCAGAATGAATGAAACAATAAATACGAGAAAAAACAGGATAAGTTTTCCAGGAAATTTATATTTCACAGTCAGGCATGGTTGTTTTTTGTCACTTAATTATGTAAGTGTAGGCCTCTGAAGCATTTAATAATCATGCATGATTTCCTGCTTATATTTGGAGTAAAAAAGGGCTGCTGCATTATATAGCTTCCAGCTGAGTCTGCACAGCACAGTCTGTGTGACTCATAGACCCTGAAATAATGCACTGCACAGTCAGCTTGACCACATGCTGTGGCCATGGACCCAGAAATGAAATATGAATTCTTCCTTTGTCACAAAGAATTTTTATTTTTATTCTTTCTCCTATACCGTTCCTTTCTTTATGTAGATCTGAGTTACTTTCCTTTTCACTGAAGAACTACTCTTAACATTTCTTGTAGGACAAATCTGCTGACAATTAATTTCCTTGTTTGTGAGGAAAATCTTTATATTTCTCTCTTATGACATGTCTTCAAGCTCATCAATTCCTTCCTCAGCTGGGTCAAGTCTTTCGAATATCTCAGCAAAAGTATTATAAATTCACAGCGTTTATATTTGTGGTATGACTTTTTCTTTATGTTTCCATCTCTCTGCTTTCATTACTAATCTATTCTTGAATGTTGTCTACTTTGTCTACCAGAGCTCTGAATATACTAATCAGTTATTTTAAATTTCCTATCTGCTAATTTCAAAATCTGTATCATATCTGATTTCTAGTTTCTTGTGTTTGCTGAATTTCTTCAGATAAAAAAAAAATCTCCTAACATGCTTTGTGTTTTTGTTAAAAGCTGGACACGTTGTCTGCATGAATGGAACCTGAGGGAAACAGGCCATTAGTGAGGTATGTTAATCTAGCTAAGAGTCAGGCTGTTTTTAATCTTTGCTGAAGCTGTAGTTACTAGTGGCATTAGGTTCCTCTACTGTCCTTGTGTCTTTTCCTTCCCTATATAGAGTCTGTGTCTTATCACACTGTCAGCTGTATTGACTGTTGTTATACTGGAGCCCCGTTGATGTGCCCCAAAAGGTGTACGGGAGGATGCCATCTACATCTTTCTTTCATTACTTTAATGAATGATTTTTTACTACTTCAAACTTAATTTTCTTAATACACAGATTTATTTCCTTAATTTCTCTTCTAAAAGAGCATTTAAAAAAGCAAACATGACAAACACCAAGAACCTAGCAATCCATCTATTTAAAGACATTCATGGGATTGTTAGTCAACTGGAAATTTCTTGCTTGTGATATCACTGTATACAATAAGCATTGTGTATGATAGGAATATTGGAATCAAGGAATCCTGAAATCAAGATAAGGGAGACTTCGGTGTTGAAGTGATGCTTGTAAATAATTATTTAAAAATCCTTTTAGTGAAAAATGGACTCTGTAAGGAAAAAAATAATTATTTATCTATATATTTTTCATTGATGTAACCAAATGAGCAATTAAAACATTATTACAATGAAGTTACAATAATTTACAACTAATAAAATACTTCTACCTGCTGATTTCCTTGCCTCAGTTGTGGACACATTAAAATCTGAGACTTGAAAGTCAGGCTTCACTGTAGTGTTTTCCATTCCCACTCATATCCCATTTTTTTAGTCAACACGTGTACATACATTCTCTCCAATCTATCAATTTCTTTTACCATCCTCTGCCATCATCACAGTCCTCAGAAATGTCAAGTCAAAATAAATCTTATAACCAACAGCCTGGTCTTCCTGACTTCATTTTTTTCCCTCTCTTTCACACCATGCTCTGCAAATGCACTTAAGTGAAATTAATTATGTAATTTTTCTGCAAGGTTTTCCTTGGGGAAATTCAGTATTTGCTGTACAATGACCTTTGTGTCCAAGACTTCGTATTACTCATTTCTTATTCTCTAACCTTCACCATCTCCATCCACCACTCAAAGCTTCTTTCATGTCTTCAAATATGCCGTGTAATCTGACAGTCTATGTATTTTTATATGTTGACTCTCCTTGCTAATTTTGCATATTGTTTAGTTGTCAGCTTCCATATCAGTACCACTAGCTTGTATTTCCTGACTTTACTATATGTCCCTTAGATACATTACTATAAAGTTTTATCGTATCCTACCAAAGTATTTACCACTTTTTTTTTTCCAGCCTATCTCCTTGGTACATTTAGACTCTAAACATGAAGTACTGTTTTCAGTTTACTGTTTTTCTCTCAAGAATAGCCTAGCGGCTGGCATATAATAGGTGTCCAACACAAATTTACTTAAATCATTGATTTAATGTTCAAAGTATTTTTAGATGGTCTACAAAATACATGGTCTTTTAAGTCATAGGTCTTTTAATTTAGCATGCTTTTGTTAACTAAAGTGAGCTTGTATTTATGTTTGACATACATTTACTTTGAATTAGTCTAGAATGGATATCTTATGCAATATTATAGTGACATATCCCAAAATGTTCACCTTTAATTGCACAATTAGTTAATTTACCATATTTTGCCATGTATAATGCATATTATACATGGGTAGTACTAATTCTGATTCTATATAAATGTTTCTCATTCTTTTATTTGTGCTTATGAGTTAAAAGTGGAATAACAAATAAATAATTAAATGCTAAAATTCCTTTATAATACAAAAAACAAGCACCTAGATATAAACAAATAAAAGTTTGAATTAAAAAATTAAAATGAAAGATTGTTTTCCCCTGAAAGTTTTGGCCAAAAACATGGGTGCACATTATACATGACAAAATACGGTCTATCTGTGTTTTATATTTATAATTTCAATGTATACTCTATATTTTATTATGTAAAATCAGAGTTTTTTGCTATAAGAATGACTTGTTTCCATAAACAAAAATTGCAGCTATTTTTACTGTATGGTAGCATTTTAATAATAAATAGTGTTATATACCATAAGTTGGAGAGATATAAAAAATTAATTTTATTATTTTTCAGACACAGAAATTACTATCAATGGTAAAGCATGAGGTGGAAGTACTGGGACTAAGGACATTTGCTTGCTATTACATTGCATTTATTCACTTTGGGTTCCTTTATAGTTGATATAGATCGCATTAAGAGTAACTATGTTATTAAACATTTCTCAGAACATATGACTACCCAGAAAAAGAATATTTAAATCTTCCTTAGTTTAGTTATAATGATTATTTTAATTGTGAACCTCCTTTTGTTGGGTTAAAAGTTAAAAATCAAATTTATATAAATGAGGATAAGAATTTCAGCAAAGCATAGACACGTTATTCACTTTTATAACACATTTTATGAAATTTACAAAAGGTGATATATTTATGAATTAGACCTTTGGGTGTATATTGGATATAGCTCAGTTCCTGAATATGTTATGTGTTCACAGTCACTTCCATTTTAATAGCTGCTTATGCAAATGCACAGGCTTTTAACACTTAAATGAATTGAGCTGTATTGAATTTTCAATATATTAACAAGGATTTCCAGTTAAGACAGTTTCATAAAAATGAGAATGGAATATTTGCTAGAAGAACAGGTCATTACTCATGCTCCAAGTACCAATAATTCTCAGTATTTTTTATCTACCACTCAACATTTTTATTCGCCAAGACATAATTGTAGATATAGATTTCTGTTTCTGTTTCCTCATGCCATAACACGTATGTGTTGCATGTTACTATTAAAAGTTCACCTCCATGAGATTGGTTTAGGACTTAGTTAAATATAAACATCATCCTGTCCCAGAAATAACTGTCCAAAAAATGTAATATAAGCTTTTGCTGGCTCTACTCCAGCCTTACTGTTCTCCATATTATTCCTCCAAAAGCTAGTTCTTCTGCCTGGAAGTTCTTCCATAAAATATCCATATGAATAACTTTCTCACATCTTTCAAGACAGAATAACAGGGGTCAGAATTTCTCTCCTATATGAAACAACACCAAAAAAAAATGGACAAAATATATGAAAAAATGGGTTTCTAAAACAGGATAGCATAAAATGAAGGAAAAAGATCACTAAGAGATGGTAAACAAAAGAGGTAGTAAGCATTCAATTGTCCCACCTTCCTGTCACAAGAAAATTTCCTAACTAAAAACGAGGGGAACCAAGATGGAATCCAAAAGATTTTCTGATTTGTGAAGACAGAATTAAGATGCTAGGCAGACACTGGCAGATTAAGAGACAGCTGAACACAGTAAAATGTTTAGGTATATACCAATTAGCTCCCTAGAATATTAATCATAGTACTGACTAGAACATGTGTGAGGAAATATCCAAGACTGGGAAAATAAATAAAAAGATATTTAGTGTTCACACATGTATGGGAATAATACCTAATTCCCATCAGGTAGGAAAATTTCTAACCTATTGAGAATTGGGTAAATTACATAGAAGGGTCTTGCTTTATTAGTGAGGTAAATTTAGACCTAGATTAAATGCTACACTGTTGGTACCTAACAAATCTTTAATACATGACCTGAAAGTGTCCAGTGGATTCAGATTATTTACACTCAAGAACAAAATTCAAGGATATTTATAGGAATACAAAAATATCTAGTACCCAGCATGGTAAAATCCACAAGGTCTTAATTACAAGGAAATATTATAATGCATGCTAAGAGAGAATACCAGAGAATACAATCCTTAATGAGGAGACCAATCAAGCAATTAAAACTGACCCAGAAAAGACGCAGATATTACAATCAAACAAGGGTAAAAAAAGGTATTATAACTGTATCCCATATGCTGAAAAAGTTATATAAACATGTCAAATTTTTTAAAATAACCCAGCTTGGTGTCAAAAGATTAAAATCACAGGGATTTAGTTAAAAACTACACTGAAATAGATTAACAGAAGACTGCATATTATGGAAGAAAAGATTAATGAACTTAAAAACATAGCAATAGGAACAATCCAGAATGAAACACACAGAGAAAAAGGAATTAGCAAATGAAGAAAGCATCACTAAATAACAGCAAATTTCAAGTGGCCTAATATCTGTAAAGTTGGATTTCTGAAGGAGAGCAAACAAAGTAAGTCAGCAATGATATTTTAAAAAAATAATGTTCACAAATTTCCATTTTGATTAAAACTGTTAAGCAACAGCTCTAAGTAGCTCAATAAAAGCACAAGGAACTTGAGCTACCTATCACAAATCTCACCATAATCAAATTCCTCAACCAGTGATAAACAGAAATTTTAAAGGAGCCTGAGAATAAAATATCACATTAAGTCAAAAGAATATAAGTCAGAATTTCAGCAGATTTCTCACTAGAAACAGCACAAGTGATAAGGCAGTGGAACAACATATTTAGATTAATCAAAGGAAAAAACAAACAAACAAACAAACCAAAACTGCCAATTTAGGAATCTATATACCCAGTGAAACTGTCATACAAAAAAAAGGGAAGGAAGGGAGGGAGAGAGGGAGAGAGGGAGGAGGAAAGGAGGGAGGAAGGAAGGAAAGAAAGAAGGAAGGAAGGAAGGAAGGAAGGATGGAAGGATGGAAAGATGGAAGGAAGGAAGGAAGGAAGGAAGGAAGGAAGGAAGGAAGGAAGGAAGGAAGGAAGGAAGGAAGGAAGGGAAGTTTTCTTGTATAGAGCATGTTTCAGTGGTCCTTTTTTTTTTTTTTTCCAGCTGAGCCATCCTGCCACCTGTTGGCAGCTCCGTGGCAGCTCAGCTCGGGCTGGATTCAGTTGTCCTTTTTTAGTGCAGTTTCATATTATCCATCTTTTGACTGGTTATTTAAAAAATACTTACACTAACATAGTTGTTTTTATAGTCATATTTAAATTTACCAACTTAGTGGTGGTTTTCAAATTTGTTTTATTTGTCTTTTGTATAGTTCTCCCTCTTCTCCCTTCTTTTGGGTTTATTGACTATTTTTAAGATCCTAGCTAAGCATTATTGGCTTTTTAGTTATATCTCTAATCATAATTACTTATTTTTGAGATAGGATGCACAATATACATTATTCCCAAGTACTACATAAATGTTATTTGAAAACTTAATAAAATAAAGTCTTAGAAAAGCAACTTTACCATGCCTCAGAGTCCTCCCTATTAAACTATTATCTATCTGTCTGTCTATCTATCTATCTATCTATCTATCTATCTATCTATCTATCTCCAAATGGATTAAACATTAGAATTTTTTTATTGATGTATACACGACATACAATATTATGTTAGTTTCAAATCTACAACATAGTGATTCAACGTTTATATTCCTTACAATGTGATAGCCACAATAAGTCTAGTAACCATCTGTCACTGTATAAAGTTATTACAATAATATTAACTATTTTCCCTACGCTGTACATTACATTCCTGTTATTCTCACACACACACACACACACACACACACACACACACATATTTAACTGGAAGTTTTGTACCTCACCCATCCTCCCTGGCAGCAATGAGTTTATTATCTGTATCTGAGTCTGCTTCTGTTTTGTTTAATTGTTCATCTGTTTTGTTTTGTTGATTCCACATATAATGAAATCATATGCTATTCGTCTTTCTTTGTCTGACTTATTATACTTTCTCTGTACTGACTTCTTAAGTATAATAATCTCTAGGAACATCCATGTTGTCACAAATGGCAAATTTCATCTTTTTTATGGCTGGGTAATATTCCATTGCATGTATATATTATGTATATAGATATAGATATAACATCTTCTTTATTCATCTATTGATGAGCATTTAGGTCGTTACCATCTCTTTGCTATTGTAAATAATGTTTCAATGAACATAGGGTGCATATATCTTTTCAAATTAGTGTTTTCGTTTTCTTCAGATTATATATATATACACATACATACAGAAGGGGGATTACTCGGTTCTATGGTAGGTGTTTTTCTTTAACATTTTGAGGAATTGCCACACTGTTTTGCATAGCGGCTACATGAATTTACAATTCCACCAACAGTGCACACACATCCTCACCAACACTTGTTATTTGTTGTGTTTTTCATAATAGCCATTCTGACAGGTGTGAGATGATATCTCATTGTGGTTTTGATTTGCATTTCTTTGATGATCAGTGATATTGAGCATCTTTTCATACATGTTTTCTATTTTTAGGCATTTTGTAGATTACCTCAACATCTGTAAACAAATTCATATTATTTTTAAAAATATTTTATTTATTGTTTTTCTTAATATGTCAATTATCAATTGACTTATTTTTGAGAGAGATGAGAATTTATCTTATAACCCCTAATTTCTCTCCCTATCCAAAATGCTGTTATGCCCCACTCTTCAACTATTTGTCTGCTCTATCCTTTTTTTCTTCTCTTTTTAGGATTCTAATCATATATATGCTAAAGAGTTTGATACTGTCCCACAACTTTTTTTTTCCTAACTCTGTTTTATTTTGGGTAATTTCCCTTGACCTAAATTTGCATTTACTAATTCTTTCCTCATCTGCGTCAAATCTAGTTATGAGCTTAATAATTCTTTCCTAGTATTTTCATTTGTCTCTTTATTTTAATTCTATCAACTCTGTTGAAATCCCCTCCTGTTCATTTAAGTCGCCTACTTTCCCAATGTATTCTTTAATAAATTAATCATAATTTTTCAGTATCTACATCCAAGAGTTCTAAAATCTAAGTAATCTCTGACTTTTGTTCTGTGGACTACTTTGTCTCTTGACAACTGATTGAGTTTTATGTTTGTTTGTTTTTAATGTATCATAATTTTTTTATTGTATATTATACATCTCGTAGAACAGGAGAAACTGGGGAAAACAGTGCTTATACTTGTAAAGGAGCACATGTCACCTCAGTAAATTAGTGTGAACATTGAATTAATCATTCAAGATTAAGTTAAATTAGAATTTTAGTTACTGTTATTGTTACTATGGTTGCTTCCCGTGTATGGCAGGTTTCAAATTCATTTGATGCTGCCATGTACTTTGAAGAGTTTGCCAGGGGGCTTTTCTCAATGTCTGAGACTCATTCTGAGCTTTTGGTTGTCTCATTGTAGTTTGCTGTCTGTACCACAGAGTACTAGACAAGGACTGTACAAGAAAGGAAAATTATAGTTCAAACTAACACATTCAAATAGGTGACAAAATCCTTAAGATAATATTGCCAAAGTGAATACAACTATTAAAAAATGTTACATAATGATAAATTGATTTCATCTTATGCATACAAGTTTGGTTTACTACTAGCAAACCTATTATGGAATTACACTGTATTAAAAGATTAAGTTGAAATACCATTTAATCTTTTCATTAGAAGCAGAAAGTACATTCAATAAAGGGCACTGCTGATTAATCATAAAAGCTCTTAATAAACCAAGAGTAGCAGAAAACTTCTCTACATTGAATAATGGATACCTACTTTAAATCTAGTGTAATTATCATATTTAATATTGGAATGTCAGAAGCATCCTTTTAAAAATCAAGAGCACTAGAATACACCAACTAGCTCCCATTTAATTCTTTATTGAATGATAATTCTAGACACTTCAGTAAGGCAGTAAAATGTAGTAAAAACCTAAAGGCTGCAAAGAAAGAATCAGGACTGTCATAATTCATTGCTGATGCAATTATTCTCATAGAATACCCAAAATAATCTGGTTCTGGAACAATTAATTTTTTATTGCATTTTTTCTCCTGTCACACACACACACACACACACACACACACACACACACACAAATAAGTTTAGGAAGATTAAAGGAATAGATATGAAAAGTAAAGGTTTAAAAGATAACAGAAAGAATTATATAGGATATATTTATCATTTGGAGAATGGTAGGGTATTTTAATAAAGATTTAAAATGTATGCTTGATAAAAAACTGAATAAGTAAAATTTCATTAAGTAACATAAAAAAACTTGAAGCAAATATGTTCAGTGCATTTAGTAAAAATGCTATTTGAATAGATAAATTATGAAAATGAATTTAAAAATAATGAAATTGCAGGTATTTTGTTGGAGAAAAAACACACAAAAAATTTATAGTCTACTTCATAAATGATAGAAAAACCACAAGTTAAAAACTACAGTGAGATGTTATTTTAATCCATCAGCTATGCTATGGAATATTCACCAATTTGAGTTTGATATTTCCTAGTAATAAATTTCAGGCTAGTTGTTTTATAGAAACAAAATAAAACAAACAAACAAAAAACAAAAGTGAATCTGCATTCTTCTTTTTGCATCCTAACGTGATTTTTTTGTGTCCTTTTCTGCTGATATTTATTATGATTACCTAATTAAGGTAGTGTTTGCCAGGTTTTACTCTGCAAAGTAATGAATTTCCCCCATTACTAAGTAATTTGTTGGTAGATATTTGAGACTATGTAAATATTATATTCCCCAACAAAATTTCATCCACTGATTTTACCATCCATTGAAGATTCTTTCATAAAATAATTATTATAAGAATGGCTTTCAAATAATGACTTTTCAACTTCATCATTCTTTCTACATGTATTTTTTAAAAATTATATTGCATTAAAGAGTTTTTCTTCTACCATAGTTATTTATTTGTATATTCATTTATTGTATGAACTCATGAATTATTTTACTGTATGTATTTTAAATCTTTAATTGTATTTAATTTAATTTAATGCCACTTCAATCTGTCTCTATTATTGCCTCACACTTTCCCGTCATTTTTCAACATATTTTTACTTTTTAGTATAACAAGATTTTCTAGGCTCATCTTGTACTTTTCTTGTCCAAACCTGGGATCAACATCCTTTATCACTTTATTATTAAAGTTGAACAGTTTTAACAGCAATTGTATCAGAACTTTTTTTACAGGTAATTTGTCCTATGTACATGTAGTCCCTATCAATATTTACTTCATTTTAGAGTGTTGTGTTTAATTTCCTTCTGATTAGTGTCATTTGGGAGGAGGCTTTCAATTGACTAAAACATTTTAGTTTTTTTTTCTTTTTATAGTAGATAGGGTTAGATTAGGAGTCACCAAACTGCACTCAATGGACCAAATACAACCTGTATTGGTTTACAAAGTTATTGGAATAAAGTCATGTCTATTATTTATGTATTATCTATGGCTTTCATACTACAACATGCGAGATGAGTAGATGTGACATAAATTGTATGTCCCACAAAGCTGAAAATATTTATTATCTAGTCATTTACAAAAATGTTTGCCAATTTCTGGTGTAGATGTAAATCTCTAGATGGTAGAGTTGGCACCTTGGGGTAGTTTATGAGATTGTTAGATCAAGAGTGCCCTTTCCTGTTAGTGTAAGTGTGTGTAGCTTCTTTAATGACTGGTGCTTCCAATTTAGAAAGCTGGTATTAACAGTAGTCCCCCACTTACTGTGGTTTAGTTTCCACGGTTTCAGTTACCAGAGTCCAAAAATATTAAATTGGAAATTCCAGAAATAAACAATTCATAAGTTTTAAATTGCACGCAGCTCTGAGCAGCGTGATGAAATCTCGCACCATCCTGCTCTGTTTCACCTGGGACGTGAATCATCCTTAGTCCAGAATAGCCACACTGTACATACAGTACAATGAGGTATTTTGAAAGAGACCACATTCACATAATTTTGGGTACAATGTATTGTTATAAGTGTTCTATTTTATTATTGTTGTTAATATCTTACTGTGCCTAATTTATAAATGAAACTTTATCATAGGTATTGTGCATAGGAAAAAAACATATTATATATAGGGTTTAGTACTATCTATAATTTCAGGTATCCATGGTGGATCTAAGAATGCATCCCCTACAGATAAGGGGGAACTACAGTTCTTGTCTTTGTAGGTTCATTTTTTATTGTTATTTTTATAGTAGTTCTCTAAATAAATAAAATAATCATATCCTTATTTTTGGCTTATCAATAAAGATATTATTTATGAACTCTCCTCCAAATTAGGATATTAATGTACTCAGTTATTCTTCCATCTCTCCATAACTGCTAAATATGTATATTTTACTTTTATTTGTACAATTTAATAAACAGTACACTGTTTTTCATATATATATATGTATATCCTACTTGTAAATATATACATACATATATATATATATATATATATATAGTGGCTAGCTTTGGGTAAATTTAATCTGAAACAAAA